>NC_031966.2:31030726-31333091 GCF_001858045.2 Oreochromis niloticus | reverse complement strand
GGCCTGTATTTGTATGGCACTTTCTAGTCCCTAAGGACCCCAAAGCGCTTTACACATTCAGTCATCCACCCAATCACACACTGGTGATGGCAAGCTACATTGTAGCCACAGCCACAAGCCTTACCATTGTCTCGCTCCATCCCCCTCACCCTCTCTTCTATACATCGACACACACGGCATCTCCCTCAACCCCAAAACAATCACAGCATGCACACAGCGTGTACATAGAGGAGGAGTTTCACCTGCACACACATGCATACACTGTATTTCCTCTGACAGTAAAACAGGAGAAAGTGCCTGGGCTTGACAGCAAACAAACCAACATTAAGAGATTCCTGGCAGGCGAAAGAGAGAGTGGTATCAAAGCTACAGGAATGCACCACCAGCAGTCCATTTTTTTACTGAGAGAGTGAGAGAGTATGTGCAGTGTTGTAGTAGACCTGAGCTGCTGGTAATTAGAATAGGCTCTGAGGAGAGACAGGCAGTGGAATGAATGCAAATGAATTCACTGGCTCCGGCAATGGGCTCCACAACCTCACTTTTCATATAGCACGCCTTACAGACATGGAGTTACTGGCACAAACAGAGGCAGGCTACACGGTAAACACTGAGTGACACGACTGTGGACATGCACGTGCCAACGTGTGTGACGTGCACGGGTGTGTAAATAAAATGCGAATCCGCAGGCATGAAACAAATATGAACCCCACAGTGCGTGGGGAAGCACACACAGATACAAATCCACATACGCAACACAGGCGCGCGCACACATTATACTAATCCCTACAAACAGCACAGTGTTGCTTATGAAAAGAGAAAGTGAAATTGTGCGTTCCAAGCGAACATCCACTGCATGTCCCACAGCGGAATAAACAAACCCTTCTTAATTGGTGCCGATTTGGAACGGAGTGATGATTCATCATGCAGAACTCCCCAGTAGAGTATTGGAAACCCAATCATTTCTAATCCATATGACCTTGACAGAGGGCCACAGCTAGACCGTAACTCCTTCCACATGCATTGTCCGACAGACAAAGTCGGGGCATTGTCACCGACTTTACAACTCGTTGGGATTGTAATGCACCAAAGTCAGATCACTTCACTGATTACTCCATCTCAGCCAGCGGCAAATCTTTATGAAGCACTCAATTCTCCACAGCAGTCATAAATCAGGGTACTATAAGCTTTCCATCTCTATGATGGCACACCAGAGACACTATTTCCATACCATGCTGCTCCAGTCAATAATTCCTATTCCCAAAACATCCACCAGCGTTGCTCTTGACTTAAAGAAGCCCACCAGTACCAGCGTAGCTCACCTGCAGATTCCCAGCGGTTTGCCATGTGAAACTTTGATCAGTAACTCTGCAGCTTCTCTCAAGGAGAAGCAGGTCGTCTGTGAAGGGGTCCTGCTCTTTACTAGCCAGTGCAGTAAATGAGCCTAATTAACACATCTCCCTTTCTATCTTAACCAGATTTCCAGGGCCGACTAGAGTCTTATTATAGAGTAGATTATGCATGTAATGTCCCCACTGAGATTAAAGTATGGAAAGCACCGAGAGAGGTCCACGCATATGTGCACTCTGCACAAGAGGACAGGCCTGTTTGAATATAGGAAGAGGAAGAGGAGCAGATGGAACGAGGGGCTGCTTGGTATTCCGACTAGAAGGTGTAATAGATGGTGGAGTGAGATACAGATACAACGGGAGAGCAGACGAGAGACAGAAAGAATAAGAGGAAAGAGACGTGTCTTCAGCACCACCTGCAGACTCGACTGGTGGCCATCTTGTGGTCAATGAGGTGAGAGCGGCCGACGCCCCGGGTCAGGATTAACACAGACCAATGACAAGTCAGCACTTGCCCTCTATTGCAGCAACATCTTACCGTTCCACTCCACCGACCGCACCTATCACACCAATCACAGCGCATGCACATGCATACGCTTTCACGTTCTTCCACCACTTTCTATCTGTCTACCTCTCTTTTTGAAATCTTTCTCACACACACGTGCACGCACACACACACACACACGCACACACCAGGAGAAACTTAACAAATGTGGGAACAGATGCCCCACATCAGACTGCCATTGCCCTCTGCTCCCTGTATGCCTCCGGAGAGACAGAGGGATACCGTTAACGAAGATAAGACCCCGCAGTCCTCTGCTGTCTTAACAGATGCCTACGGAGAACACACACACGCGCGCACACACATTTCTGAGTCGTTTGTTAATGTCTATATCAATATAAAGCTTAAGAGATACAACCAGAATATCTGTAATACCTGCTTCATGCCCACCTCCCAATCACATCTCTATCTTTTGCTGTAAACGCTTCTAAGCAATCCTCCCTTATGCTTTCTTTCTTCTGGGGACGTGACTCCTTTTAATCCTGGCTGCTGTTGCCCTCTACTCACTTGTTGAACTCAAGGAGCTTCTTTGATAGGTGAAGAGGAAAACAAGATATTTAGTGACCCTCTTGTACCCAGACATTCAACCGAGGCGGAAAATAAAAACACTTCTTTGTTGAAAGCTTCAATTTTTCTCTTTAAGGTAAAGGGCTGTGCATCTCTCTCAGGTACAAAATGATCGTGATATATTTATGATAATACAGACTGCAGTTCAGTTCAACTATGTAGCCTGTTTTTGTTGTTGTTATTTTTTGGACATATTTTAAGTTTGATTTAGGAAGCCAAACGCTAGGAGTAAATCTATGGCTGCATCTTCAGCTGTATACTGAGCAAGGACTGTATATAAAAGCTTTAACGCCAAGATTTTTAAAGTGACTCTCAGTCAGTGTTTGGACTGCTGCCATGTTGGTCTTTTGGACCAAGAAGTGGCCAGTTTTAAGGGCAGCAAAGTGCATTCAATACCAGGAAATGCCAGAAAGGTTATTTAACCTGCATACATAAACCTCATGAGTGCAATGCAAAGACACAGATAAATATTAATTCAGGTTTGTAACTTATATATAACTACTAGATTTTCATTTGACAAAACTGGAGCCCAAACTTCTTGGACAGGCTGTACCTCACAGCAGGTCAGACAGTTTAACTGAAAATACTCCAAAAGGCACAAAGACATGACTCAGGTTAGAGTACGAGTTGATGCCCTCAGGAAGAAGGTACAGTTTATACCAGACTGTAACTCAGATAGGTATAAGAGGAATATGATGGATGGATGGACTGTGATGTGTCCTCTCATTTTTCCAAGATAAATTTCTAATAAGGGAGACAATACAGCGGTCCCTCGTTTATCACGGTAGTTTCTAAAAATAACCTGCGATAGGTGAAATCCGCGAAGTAGTCAACTTTATTTTTTACAATTATTATAGATGTTTTAAGGCTGTAAAACCTCTCAAAACACACTTTATAGACTTTTCTCAGACAGGCATGAACATTTTCACGCTTGTCTCTCTTGTTTAAACACACTCAAAGTTCAAACCTTCGTAGAAAAATAAGTCCAGTATTATAGAATGAAACCAAAGGCACCCGCAGGTGACGACATTTCGTCGACATTGTGGTGTTTGCTGGGGAAAAACTTACAAACATACAGTACAGCACTTCAGAGTCACACTGCTAGCGATCAAAGATTTATGTAAATTTGACAAGCTGAACACATTCTGTACTGTACAGGAGACACGGCACGAGATTGATTGACAATGGTCTATAGCCAATCAGGACGCAGAACACAATGCGCTGTAAGGAAAAAAAAAGCATGCAAAATTGCACCCAAAAAATTTGTGAAACAGCGAGGCCGCAAAAGGTGAACCGCATTATAGTGAGGGACCACTGTAAAGGCTAATTTAATCAAATATACTCTAGTGGAGATGGAGCTAGAGCTAACTGTTGTATAGCATTCTGCCTGATCAACAGTTGTGGCTCTTTATTGTATCTTTTATTTCATCAAATAATTTCAGTTGGAAAAAGGTCCTGACTGGAGGACCCAGACCTTTTTACTAAAAAGCCATGTTGCTGTAATGGATGCACTGTCTGGGAGACATATGCAAGGCCTTCCCTGTAAAATAAATCATCTGGATGGGTGATGATGGTGCCTGATGGTGCCTTTCCAGATGTACAAGCTGCCAGTTCCATAGGCACTGATGTACCCTCACTGATGACAACAAAGATGCAGACTTTTGAATATTTTCAGGAGTATAATGTAAAATGTCAGTTCAGCTGACCACAGAACAGTTTTCCAGTTTGCCTCGATATATTTTGAAGGATCTTTTGCCCACAGAAAACAGCAGCATTTCTGAAATTTGGCACCCCAACCCAACCTTTTTGAGATGAGTTGATGCCTACTGCAAAAATTATACATTTTCTCAGTTAAATCTCATCTCTTGTGTTAGACCTGCGATAGACTGGCTACCTGTCCAGGGTGTAATACGCCTCTCGCCCTATGACAGGTGGGATAGGCTCCAGCCCCCGCAACCCTGAATTTTAAAAGAGGAATAGAGAATGGATGGATATATATTATGGCTCAATACTGAATTAATTGGTTCATTATCACATATTCATACATAAATGTACGAATGAACTGAAAATGCACATGTGAAAAAAAATCTCATGAGCTTGTGCTTGTTACTCGAGGAGCATGCTTTAAAGCCGGTGACATTTAGGGCATCTATTATATAGTGCACTCGCTGGTTGCAGGGTCAGCCAGGAGATCAGATTAAATAAACATCAGCAAGTGAGAGAGAGAGACAAACACACACAGAAGAGAAGAGGTAGCTCAAGTGGTCGATTTTTTTGTTGAACACCAATTAAATACAAGCTTTTTATGTGATCCTTGTTCACACATGTAATCACTTAGCTCTCCAGACATGTGACAGACGAGGGACAGCGGACGAAGATGTGTGGACGGATCAAGGGTTTGCTGCTGACTTTCAGGGATGAACTGATTGACATCAATCTATCATCCCTCATGTTATCTACTCTGGTATCTGTCATAGCCTGAATAGTCCCTGGTTTCCAGAATAAAATGATTAAAGACCTGTCAGCGTATTAAAAAAACACGAGTCCTCGAGCATAAAAGACGGCAGTAGCCCAGTGACCACTGGTCTTGTGACTACGGTCACATGCTGAAAATATCTCAACAAACTATGACACCCAAGCACCTGGCTCTGCAAACCTGCCAAGAATATGCAGACGTGTCAGTGCGTAGCATGCAAATGCAAGATGAAACCATGCATAGCAGTCTGAAAATTAAAAGATAAGTCAATACACTATTACGGCGAGACAGCTACGTATGCACTTACACTTCTCCAGTTAGAAGGATGTTTACATAGCCATTAGCTAACTGCACTTTATGACTATTCAGAAACCACTTACAGGACACACACTTCCAGACACTTAGCGCTATTAGCAGCCATTATCATTCATGTATAATCATGTGGAATGATATGCAAGGGAGCCTCATCCGCAGTCACCACAGAAAACACAGGGAAAGCTAAATTCTGGTGACACTTGTGCAGCCAGCGGTGGAGCACAAGGGCACAATGCAGGTTTACAAAACACATAAATGGCAACATATTTCACACATGCATACACACACAACCCCACACCAACTATCACCAACTCCGGGAACAACACAGCCATAAAATCAAACAGTGGGAGAAACATAAAAAGCGTACATGTATGATTCAGTCTGCCGTGATTGTACCAGGCACAAGCAGTGAAAATGCGACACTTGTGCCCTTCGCCTCGCCCATCTCTTTTCCTGTCCACAGCTGTGACTAAAAGGGCCACTAACCTATGACACAATAATGCACAAAAAGACAACATCCAGAAAAGACAGTCAGTGATCCCTTCTAAAAGGGTCAGGTGCTCCGAGGCAATAAAAATCTTAAAAAGCAAAAGATAATATTCTGTCTTAGCTGTGACTCCGAAGACAGCGACGAATGGGAGAGGCTGAGCTCAGACAGGACCTGGGCCTTAATGTAGTTTGTAATTGTAAGTGTTGGTCTTTAATAAAAGCCCAGAGTATTTGGTCAGGCTAATAGACTGGGCTCTCTAAATCCTGCCTGCCATGCATTATTCAACAGCCATTAGCTATCGCCTCATCTGGGAGGCTGTATGAGCCCCATCATCGCCTGGAACCTAGGCTACGCACACCGGAGGTGTGTGGGGAAGGATGTGGGGGGGATTAGCTAGGGAGAAAAAGAGAGAAAAGGAGGAGATGCAAATAAAGGTATGGGAGGGGAAAGAGGGCAGGCTAAAGATTCAAAAGCAAAGAATCAAAGAGGGGGGCTGACGAAAGATGGGCGTGATGTGGCGTAGGTGAGGGCCTGTGATATGGAAATGACTGGAGGGAGATGAAGAAATGCCTGGATAAAAGCCAGAGGTCATATAGTACAGATATTAAAGTGAGAAGAGGTTGATGCAGGGGACTGAGAGGAGAGGTGACCGATGGGAGGTGGGAGGAATTAAGCGAGATGCATGGTGGTAGCCAAGGTATAGGCAAGAGTCATAGGGAGGCTAGAGAGAACAACCGAGAATGAAAGAGAGATGCCAGCCGCAAGTGGCATTTTTTGTCGGTCGGGAACATAAATGTCAGCTGCATCCTTCCACTCCCCTCTCAACCGTTTCCTATTTCAAATCCCCTCAGCACCTTTTCAACCTTCCCCCTGCTCCTTCCACTCCACCTCCTGTGGCCCTTCTCGATCCGCCCGCCTCCCTCCATCTCCTGAGAGCAGTGCCAGCGGTAATTTTGCTTTCAGAGACACGAGAAGGCCGCGGAACACATGGAGACACGGGCTGCTCAGTTACCATGGTATCGCTGGCCAAGAGGAATGGCGCCAAGATGCGCGTCTGCGTGTGCACCGGTGTGTACAGGTGTGGGCGCGAGCGTGCACTCTCGAGCACGTCTACACGGCCGGGTAATGGGTGTTTAGCAGGCCTGCCAGACTTGTCCCAGCCACCGCTCTCCCAGACTACCAGGTTCTCCTGACCCTCTGCGGCAGCCCAAGGACACACTCCTGTCTCTCTAATTAAAACACAACCCTGACACACATTGCACGCACACACACACACACACACACACCCTGCAGGTCTGCAGCTTAAAATAACCTTAAAAGGAACAAGCGGAGCCATCATCCCCTGCACTCAACACCTCTTCAAAATCCACTCAGCGTTTTCTCACCAGGCAGCTCGCGGGCAGCCTCTGCCTCAATCTGCAGGAAGAGTCGCAACAACAAACAGCATCTCCAAATACTGCGCTCGTTTATTAGACAAGTCATCAAAGGCAGCTGCATTTATTATTGCATGACCTTCCAGGAACTATGGCACAGCTACTCCTACTGTGCACTTGAAAATAATTGACTGCAGAACCATTGGCCACAAAAACCACAACACTGTTTCTTTAAGGCTGTCAGAGCAGCTGTGGTTTAACAAACAGACATTTGTCTGTTTGTTAAACCAATGCAAAATATTACTGCTCGTCTATTTTTATTGCAAAACTGTAGGCGGACAGTATTTTGCAGCATTATGGCTCACCATGCTTTTTTTTCATTATTATTCTTTTTAACCATTGTGACCACAATTAAGTCTTTCACAAGTGTTTGCAGGTCCATCACTCTGCATGGCCCACACAGTCTCCTACTGTTGTGGCAGCATACAGAATTTAACATTAGTTACCTGTGTTCGCCTAAGCCGATGCTAAGGCAGGAGCAATCAGAAACCTTGTGTGATTTAAGGAAGGTAAGTAACGTGCGTGGGTGTCGCATGTGACATCCGGGATTGAGACAGCCTCTCCACTTCATCTTCCAGCAGACAATTTAGCATGTTTACTTCCTCGTTAAGCGCATGAGGGACCCTGATGGAGGAATCCCAGGGAGGCAATGGTGTCCTGTCACTGCAGGTTACTACTGCTGCATGATTTAATGGAACTGTCTGTCAGAAGGCTGAACAACAGTCTGTCAACCAACAAGGAGAGGTTACACGCACACTCGCAAGCACATACACAGGCTCCCAAAAAAGCAAAAAACAAAGCAAAAAACAAAACAAAAACCCAAAAAAAAACCCCACAATGGAGACGGACTGTCAAAACTCCCTCTTTTACTTGCTCTCTCTGTCTCGCTTTCCCTCTTAAACACACGCACACAAGCAGTCGCACACGCAGGCACACAGGGAAAAAGAAGAAAAAATCGAAAAGCTAAAGCACATATGTCCAAAAAGGTTCTGGCAAGAGCTGAGACAGGCAAGAGATGAACACGGAAGCGCTCCGAGCACGTACAGAGAAATCGGCAGTTAGAAAAACACACATCACCGGCAGCCCCCCCACCGAGAGAGGAGATGAGTGCCAGGAATACAGTCGCTGCATCAAGCGGCACAGGTGTTATCAGAGTGCTTTACAGGAGATCCCGCCAAACAAAGTACTACTGTCATCTCTGCACAAGTAGCAGCATGGAAATCAACCCAAACAAATGTAATGAACGGTTCACAAAGTATTTAGCAGATTAGGTGGAAAAACTCTATGCATGATGGGGGCCCAAATCCAAAGCTCATTACATGTGGCACTGCATTAGGAGCTCACACGAGCCAGTATGAAGCTCTATCCCTCAGCTCAAGTCTGATTTCTATCCCCTGCTACCCAGTGAATGAGGTAGAGAGCAATCACATCAGCCAGGCGTCGGGCATCTGCTATAAAAGCCTTTCTTTATTGTATATTTCCAGCGTCATTCCAAACTGGCAGGACAGAGAGCTCTGATTAGCATCAAAGCCTTTGATTGCCCCACTCAACAATCAGCGCCGCTCTCCCGTATGATGCCTGCCGTGGTGCAAAACGAACAGTGTGTGCGTGTGCGAGAGGGCGCATGCGACTGGTGAGAGAGGCGAGAAATTACGATAAATCGCGAACAAGTCAAAATGACCCCCCCCCCATAATGCACGAACATACGTGCATTAGCATGTGTCAGCCCACGCCTTAATCTCTCGTGATGAACCTAAGTGGTCTTCTAATACGCCAGCCTTGAAGCCCATCTTTTGATGTTGCACATTGCAGCAGAATCCTCTGGTTTGAACATTTCACTCTGGCCCCACAAAAACGGGCTGCTTCTTTAAAGATACCTCTCTCTGTGGCTAAATATGATTAGCTGCAGAGGACATTGTAGCTCTCTCCACAGCTAATACATTTAGTATGGATCGTCTGAGGGGGTAAGGATACAGCTAGGAGAGAGATCAATATTCTAAGTCGGAGTCTGTCTGGAGAGGAGGAACCATGCTGGGAGATGGTTAACTGTTCTAAAGCAGCAAATGCTGTCTGGAAGCAACGAATGCCAGGAATCCCACGATATTGAACACGTCTTCAAAAGGTAATGCTTAATGCTCAAGCTGGGCGATAAGTTACGCCGAGAGTCTGCATCAAGCAAGGTGCTTGTTGAAGATTTGCTGTGGATATCTCCAAGGATGAGAGATTATATAAGGCAAATCTGGATGATTCCTTATATTCTATAGTGCACCACTTAAGACCGAAGCCCCATAAGGGCCTTGCCTCCGTAGGGCTGATGTCAAAGTGGTGCTCTAAATAGAGAAAAGGGTGTCCTTTGAGATAGAGGGGAAAGGACCCAGATTTAAGTGGCTTCATTTGCATGCGTGAATCCCTCACTTGAGCCCATTTGAATCGTGCAGACCGGCCTCTGCAGACACACATGGACATGCACACAAACTTCCCAGCACACACACTTAGCATAGACACATTCTTCCCCTTCTTTTTTCCTAGCGTCAGAGGACATTAGCGCTGCATCTATTTCTGGAGTCCCATTAAGGCGGTAAAACATTTAAGATCCACACAGAGTGATTCCTACTGTCAGAATGACCCGTTCTTCCCCCATTTCTCCTGCTCGCGTTAAAAAAAAGAAAAAGAAAAAGCTGACGCGAAGCTTGTGACAGAAACATGTATTCGGTGCCGTTATGGATTCGGCTGAGCGGGCTGGCACGCCGGCTGGGTGGGGGTGAGGTTGGAGAAAGTGGGGAGTTGAGAGGAGCTGGGTGGGGGGAGAGGTAACGCAGGGTTCGGGGGGGAGAGGGGTGTATGCAGCAGTTCGCCCGCTAAATGGGTCCATTTTGCTGAAATGTGAAGCCTGCACTTTCCTGACACGCTATAATAAATCTGTCAGTTGTGTGCGTGTGTGCGTTACACGTGCGTGCACGCCATGCATGAAGAGGAAATTGGTGGCATCTAAACAGGAAATATCCCCTTCCCTTCTCCTCTATAGATGTGACAGTCACAGTAAGAGCCAGCATCTCTTCCCACCATAATGCAGGATGGCATATGCCTTATAATGGAAATACTTTGTATCGGCTAGGGACAAACACACACTCACAAGAGCACACGTGTATTCAAATAGACACACACACATAGAAGCTAATGTGGTAAGAGTAGACAACTTTGTCTTCCTTCCATCTTAAATCTTTACATAAATATATCATTTCTTTGTCTGGTGAGGAGGAGATCCATGAAAGCAGCAATGTTGGGCTACGTTAATGTGAAATGACAAGCTTCTTTCAGAAGCCTAACAAACCTGAATCGTCAGTATTTCCAGGGGAGTGTGGAACTAGCAGACTAGCTCTACTGTAATTTATATTATTCCAAACAACTCAAGCACCCCCTCACCCAGTGTTTCACCCACCTCCTGATAGGCTGCACATATACAGAAGCTATCAGAAGCTTTGTGCCCTTTCACAAGCAATTACATATCTGTGCATTGTGGCCTTGAAGTCCTGATAGGATTAATCATTCTATTAATCCTGCCTATGTAAGCTACATAGTTCTATCAATCTTAGTTTCAGATCCTACACAAGAGAAAATTACAAAGAAGAAATAAAATGCTCTGTTTTTTTAATGTGCACCTCGACTTTGTTCAGCTGCACAAAATCGAGTTTTCTTGAACACCACTGGCTTTTTTAATGATCATTTGATGTAAAAATAAGAACAAATAATGAATTTGATATTCACAAAGACTTGTTGCTTTTGTCTTTATATCATCTAGTACATGCAAAGAGATAGATAATGCTTCTGAGGCTGTAGCTGTACTCTGTTTCTGATATGCACGAGCAAAAAGAGCCTACATTCATTTTCAGGATTTATAGCAGCACTAACAAATAAATAATTAAGCCAATGAAGCTTTTTATTAATGCTTGATTTGGCTGAACTTTAGATGCCCTTTATGTCACGGTCTCTATTCTATTCACTTTTGTTCTCACCGGAATATAATTAATACCTCAAGATAAGCTAAGCAGAACAAATCATTCTTTACCAAGCAAAAGAAGAAAGTTTACGTCTTCTGGTTTAATAATACGCCAGTATTTTTTTCCATGAGTGGGTTTTGGCCAACACTCACCCACACCTTTTTCTTTTTTGTCACATTCTAATGGATGTTCTCCACAATCAAAAAAGTTGAGTCCAGCTACCTTGGACAGAACCATTTTTAACTTCAACTTTTCTAACTTCAAAGGTACAATTTTGGAGCCAGTTGATTGCAAAGACCTTTAAGAAAAAATATCTACATTTGCCCTGAAAGGTCAAACGCACTGGAACATAAGAAAACACCAGGAACTAGAAAAATGTTGGAAAAGCACACAAAACACAACATAAGTTAAATAAAACACAACGGAAGACCGATAAAACTCACAAAACACAATAGAAGTGTTTTAGGTGACAAGCTAACCGTAAAGTGACAAGCTAACCGTAAACGGCAAACATTTATCATGTGACTACAACACATTGCCCTGCACCAATGAATCCTCCACTTCCTTTGAGTGTGTTTCAGTCCTTTGTATGGCTTGGTTTGACTTCTGCAGCTGTTCCGTCACATTAATATCTCCCCAAAGACGCTTCTCTTATGTTGTTGTGAGGTTTCATTTTTTTGTACTTCCATTGTCTCTTCTATAGCTTTGGTTGTGTTGTGTCTGCTTTGGCAGCATTTTTCTACTCGCTGGTGTTTTCTTTAGTCACGGTGCATTTGACCCCTCAGGGCCACCGTAAACATCACGCTACCTAAGAATGTATCAAATCTGCACAATAGCCCTTTTCATCGGACACTTACCTCCCCCTATGTTACAGTCCCTGCAACTGCTGACCTTGGGAGGGAGTAGACAAACTATTTGCTTCTCTTTTGTAAGGAGTTTTTCTTGCTTTAGAGCCCATTGCCATCATACAGGTGACCCCACGGGGCAGTTGTTGTTGCTGACAAGAACATGATCCCGCACTGGCTTCCCACCCACAAACACTGTCAGTTATGCTTGATGGCGTGTTCAGCCAAGCCAGAAGCAATGCTGCCATGTCTTTGGGCAAGTGCTTTCAAGGTCCACAGCTGACAGACACCGACAAAGCACAGACAGTGCTTTTAAACCACTGTCAAACTACAGAGTACTCATTAATATTTGCATGACTCGTACACATCATGCGATACATAAATTGGAAAATGCTGCTCTTACTTTAAACCAGCCTGGAACCACATTTCGATCTTTAACCGTCAGAAACTTGTTTATGGCGGATGAGTGTCGTGAGTGCTTTTTGTGGTAAAGAAATATGCTTTTCAGTGCAAAGACGAACCCCTCCTGTACGCCTCCATTTGAGTGCGTTTCGTGTTTTCATGTATCGACTGTGAAAGCGAATTTCCTCTCAGAGGATAATAAAGTATCTGTCATCTTTACAGAGGTGCAGGGTTGTGCTGCCTTTGTCAATAATATCCGTGTAGATGTGTTTTCTCACCGCGCCTACTGCAGCACCGAGGACTAGTCAATATCCCACAATGCACCTCTGACCTGTGGGCAAACCTGCCTCGCTCTCCCTTTCAACTTCCGATGGAGATTGATTTTCAAGCAACTCCCACTCATATAAATGTGTCAATTGAGGAGAAATGAGAGGGGATGTATTTAAAGTGTAGACCGGGCTTTGAGCAGATCAGAAAATACAGGGGAGCATTTCATCTGCCGCTAACCCGCAACCACGGCGAGCTAAAAGGCTTTGCATCATCCTGAAGGAAGCCACAGAGAAGAATCTGTTACCGATATTTTTGTTCTCCTGACCACAAAGTACAGTGTGGAAGTGCGAAGAGTGTTACACCATGGATGCATGATATGCGAGGCGCTATTCTAGGGTGAAAGTGTGTTTATGCTTGTATGTGTGTATTAGTGGGGGGAGGCAGAATCTAGGTCTGTGTGATGAATCTGTTTCAGTGGCAAGCAAGGTGCTGCTAGCAGCATGCCGTCTGTTAATTCACATTCGCCGCGGGTGGTTAGAGTCTGTGGCTGATGATACTGAGAGGTGTTGAGAAACGGAGGGAGAGAGGAGGAAGAGAGAGAGAAAGAGGCTTGACAAATGAACGAACACCATGTGCAGGTTGATCCCCGGATGTCATCTGTTGGCAAAACAAAACACATCTAGTCTAACTTCAACTGCGACTCCCTGGCTTTTATTTTATGTTGCTCCAAAACTACAAAGTGTACACTGTGGCATGAAAAACCCACTTTGCAAAAGAAATAGTTCAGCTCAACGCGCCGGAGTGTAGAGCTACTCGGTGCTTGTTTAAGTAAAATTAGCGGGAGCAGCTATCTCAGCTGGAGACGTTTTGATCTCTGAGCCATCGTGTCTTCATTAAAGTATTAACCGATGATTGCAACACCACCAACCAGCCATATTTATTCCAGCGGCAATTATAGCCTGTGTTACATCCACGCAATCACAACCTTCATCTGCGAAAAAAACACAAAACCATACTGAGCTGCCTCTCATTTGCCGTGCAGTGGTCATGAGAACATTAATCCGTAGATTTTTCTCTCTCATAGCTTCCCTCTGCGCCTCTAGCCAAACATTAGAAGTGATTGTGTACCATCCTACATTCATTCCGCTAATGTAGCACACAACTGCGCGTCTCACCCACTTTCCTCCCTCACCTTTTTCTTTACATCCCCTCGGCTGAGCTGTCAGGGGAGATCCATTCAGCTGAGATGGTCCACATGTAAATAGCTCTTGCGTAAGTCCTTCCTACTCGAGATCACACCAGGAATGAAAAAGAGGGCTTTGAGAACGAAAAGTTGCATTCGGACTAAACTAAGATTTATATTAGTTGCTTTTTGGGGGGGGGTTGGAGCCTTTGTGTGGCACAGGTCAAGCATACGGCTCCAAATCTGTTTTATGACGGTTGCCATCTCTGTTTTCTGTCTCGCAAAGGAGGAAGAAAAGATACCGTGGCACCACCCGCATCACATAAATCAGCCAAGAGAGCATAATGGCGAGGATTTGACTGAGGGCAACCAGGGGGCGAGATTTAGCGCTCGTTCATTCCTGCTCCCATCTATTTCCCTCACTCTGCCTGTGTGCCGACCCGTCTCTGGTGCTGACCCAAAAAGGAAAAAGAAGAACCGCCTGTGTCCACCTATTGTCGGCTGCACAGCCCATTATCTCTCTCTCTCTTTCTCACTCTGCAGCTACGAGGGGGCTCAGCTCACGCTTCCCCCGAGGTGATCATCTCTCAACACATCTCACAGACCGGACTCATTTTTTGCTCGTTCTCAAACTGTACGTGCATCCAGCCCAGCCGGGCTGCAGTCTTTCCCTTTTTTACTTCACCACAGACAGAAAAACAATAGATGAATGTACCTCGGATGTAACACCAGACCCTCGAGGGACAGAAAGAGACCTTAAGAGGAGAATATCTACTCTGTCTTAAAAAAAACACCCAAAAAAGATAGAGATGTACAAAAAGGAAAGTGGCTTATGATGCTCGGCTTCATGCTTCATTTTATATCCTTCTCATTATTTTCCTCCAAATTAACAAATGAAATCAAACCCCTCCCCCAAACAGCAGCCGTCCAATCATAATTTAGGCACTTTGAAGCTTTTGGAGCAGCAAGTCTTTATTAGGACTGATATTCGAAGAGACTTGATGCAATGTCTTTTAATCTCCTAAAACCAAAATACAAGCGCAAACGTCTTAGGCGAATGAATTATACATTGTTATCTGTCGTCAAATGTGCCTCAAACATTAACATATCCAGATGGCTTACGATCTACAACAAGGATTACCTCTGAAATACTGTCAGATCCTCGTCTCGTTTGCAATTACGAACAAATACAATCTACTGCTTTAACTTGAGTTGTTCGTGTAAATGCGGGATACTTTATCCAAACACTGTTAGTGCGGGCAGGGAAAAAGTAAACGAACTCCTCTTGCTAGCGCAGGATTATAAAGTGCATAGAAAAAGAGTTGCTCTTGTTATGGCTGCAGTACACAAACAGCATGAAGTCCACTCATTCATGATATGCCTATACAGCCACTTCCTCCTCCTCATTTTCTTGAATTTGATTGCTACTTTGTTTCCTGCCTTCATTTTCCTAATGATTGCTTGCACAGGTGTGCACTGTGTACCTCGGCATTTAAAGCTGCCTTTACTAAAAATAGTCACAGCATGTATCCTTGCATATACCTCGCAGATTAATGCTGCTGTCAATCATGTTGCTGCCTTTTCTTTTTTTTTAAATGTACAGATGTTTTTGCTTTTAGTCTTTTATGAGGAGTCTCTGGGCAACATAAGGATGGGGACTACGTTCAAATCCTTGGAACCACTTGTGCGGTGGGTGTAGCTCTGGAGGTCGAGCAGGTCTACCTGTTGGAAGTGCCGTGGTTCATCCCTGGCTTCTCCAATCCGCCTGCCGAGTATCTTAGAAAAGCACTAGTCCATTTACCATTTGGCATGGCTGCTTCTGGGTGTCTCAGATACTATAAGTACAACGTCATCCTTTGGGCAACAGATAACATTGAGTTTAATTTAATTCATATTTGTGCCTTGACATGGTGCCCAAACAACGTTGGGCACCAAACACAGGCATCTTTCTTTTTTTCTTGCTGTAAGGAAGCCGGAGGTGTAGAGGTGATATAAATATCGTGACCACTGAGCTTGTGTCCTGTGTGGGAGCTTTATCAGTGCCATTATCTTTTTCGTTCCATCTTCGATTCAGGGACAAAAACTGGGCTTGAAATGACAGCAGTTGTGTTTGATGTTGGAAAATTACGCTAAAGGGAACACTGTGTTTTAAAATGTGAAGCCAAGGGAGACCACATGGAGACCAAGTGTCGCCATGTGATGAGTTAAAACTGAGCACAAGTTCCAAACAGTGCCCACGGTTTTTCATTAATTCACTGGGTGTACTTTATTTCGAGAATTTCTTGGAGTTAGGGATTCTTATGTTCTTGTGTTCTGATTGACAAATGTTTCTCGTTGGGAGATAAATGTGAACAGAAGTATACGCGAAGCAAAAGTATACGTTTTTCCACCAGCAGGCATCCCATTAGGATCCAATCAAGGTATAGAATGTGTTTATTTAGATATCAGTGTTTCCAGATGATTGTTTGTTAATTTCTTGGATGTATTCAGTATTTCTTTTCCTTTTTTTGTGAGAATATCAGACAAAAAAGTGGGGCGCATGAACTGTCATGCCTAACACAGTCATGACGTAGGTGCTGGCTACAAGTAATGGAAATATCAGGTAAAAGTGCACCATTTGTGGAGCAGAACAAACCCAGGGAACAAATGTCAAGTACTTCAGCTGACATAAATACATAAGATCAATGAACCGCCAGTCTCCATCTGCCCCCAATTACAACGATCACTGCTACAAACCTAGCAGAAGATCTTCAGAAGGAAATGATGTAACAAATATAATGTTAAGCAACAGCATTATACCAACACAAAAAGCGTATGTAATGGGATAGATGTATGGATGGATGTATTGCAGGTTGACTTGTGGTTCCTAAGGTTTCTAAAGGTAGAATGGGATGCTGAGTCTTCAGCTTTCAGGCCCCTTTTCTGAGGAACCAGCTCCCAGCTTGGATTTGGCTTAAAACTTTTCTTTTTCATAAAGCTTATAGTTAGGTCTGGTTTAGGTGACCCTGACGCCTCCCTTAGTTCCACTGCGATAGGCCAAGGCTGGTGGGGCCTTCCAATGAGTGTTTCCTCTTCACTCATAATGTGTTTATACATCACTCTGCATTTAATCGGTAGTTATTATTAATCTCTGGCTCTCTTCCAAGGCATGTATTTTGTCACGTCTTCCTCCTCTGATGCCCAATCGGTCACCAGCAAATGGTTGATGCTCCCTGATCCTGGTTCTGCCAGAGGTTTCTTCCTGTTAAAAGAGAGTTTTTCCTTTCCACTGTTGCCATTGTGCTTGCACATAGGGGGTTGTCCATATTTCTTATATTATTGTAGGGTCTTTATCTTATAATATAAGGTTCATTGAGACAATTGTTATTATGATTTGGAAATACATATATAAATGTAATGGAGATGGATGGATGGATGGATGGATGGATGGATGGATGGATGGATGGAGGATTCAGATCCAAAATTGTCAGTCCTTCTATGTTCAAAGTACTCAGTCAGATTGTGTGCAGTGATTTATGTAAGCAAATTTTCCTTAATATATCTTTTAGTTCTAGTAAAGTCTTAGGCTGTAAAAACAATAAGAACTAAAGAAAAAGCAATGTATGTATGTAAGCACACAAGTATAAAACTGGTCATTCACACTTGGGTACTAAATGGGGGGGGGGTGTTATACAATTGATTGTGTGCTATTTCCTGCAATAGCAAAGCTACTTATAATCATGATAATTCATGTTGACTTAATGTGCTGTTTGCACAGAGTCAGCCCAAGCATAAAATCTCACAGTACGTTTCATGTAAAAGCTTGCTTGCATGTGCTCTTTCCATATCTCATTTTACCTAGTCTCTTCAGTGTTATGTGTACGTGTGTAATACTGGCCAGAGCAATTACTGAATATTGTCCACATTGGCCAGACTCACTGCACCGGCTGGTGTTGATCTGATTCTGCTCGTACACACACATTGAAAAACAAAAAACAACAACAACAAAAAAAAACATCTGTTTGGAGCGAAATACACATACACGCAGACACGAATACAAAGTGAACACTCCCTTGGAAGCGCACGCAGACAAGCACAGGCTCACCCTACCCGCCATACGCACACACACACACACACACACACACACACACACACACACACACACACATGCAAACCCTATCTGGAAATGACATTGTGCATCTGTTTGGACAGCACTAGCACATTCAGGTTTTGCAAAACACTGGCAAGAGCTCTGCATTGCCCACGAGAAGCTTTTCCTACTGCAGCGGGGTGACCGGGTGACCAAGCAGCCATCCAATTGTCTGCCTGCTTCATTCCACACGCACACACATGTACACACACGTGCACACACACCGTCACCTGCAGACTCCGCAATGCAAATTCAGTCCCATCCCCTCCCCTGACACCAACACTCTCTTTTTTCCCAAGTCACCCATAAAATGCTCATGCTTTTAGTTTTTAGAGGCATTCCAAAACATTTTAAGAAGCGATTTATTTAACAGCATGATTATCTATCTGGTGTTAGAGCAATCTATCAAGCAAAGCGACTGGGTGTGCTATTACCGCCCTCTCCCCCAGCACAGGTGGCAGCTGTTTAGAGGACAAGCAAATAAGAAGCCCCGCCCCACCAAAAAAACAGACTAATTCTTGATGTATGTGTGAAAGTTTTCAAACGTACAATCTTTGCCACAGTATGGCAGCAGGTATGTGATTTGGTGGTCAATCTAGCATTCTGTGGTGGCACGCACATCTCTAAAGGGTTACTTTTAAAAAATACATATATATAAAAATAAAACAGCCTCCTTTGCATGTTGAAAGCCTGGGGGTAATCCCATGTGTCGTAAATATGAAGGTGACGTCTTCTGCCAATCTGTCATGTCTCATCATAGCAAATGTATCTCTTCAGGGACCGCCAGTTTAGCATTAAGCATGTACATACATCACATCAATGCCACGAGACAAAAGCGCCCCATTTGTGTTTCTGACAGCTTTGTAGGGGCTCAAGGTGTGTGTGTGTGTGTGTTTGCACACATACACTGTGTGCACAGACAGAAAGAGATACAGTGTCAGAAACAGACGGGAAAACAAACAGCAACAGAAAAAAAGGCGAGGGAGCGAGTAATAAGCCAAGGCCTGGAGGAGTTTTCAGTTATTTACATATGCAGATTCTGGTCACCCTAGATCCCTTCCCTCATCAAGAGCAAACCAATTAAAAATCTCTTCATTTAATGTTTACCTTAATTAACCGTAACAATTAATGGCTTTCCAAAGTCCTATTGTGGCTTTTTCAATTAAAAGCTGTCTGTGAAAAAGGTTGCAATCCAATCCTATAAATCATACAGACAATTCTCCTCCATCCCAGGGCTGAAGTGAATGAGTGAAAGAGACTCATACATCACTACTTTTCTCAGTGTGGCTTAAGCTTCAACTCGCACCTTACTTTAAAAAAAAAAGAAAAAAAAGAAAGTAATTTTTCCTCAGATGTAGACAGGTTGTGTTTTCATGTCACGGTGTTCCCTGGCATGCGTGTGCATGTCCAACCCTTCAACCAGCGGCCCTATTGGTCAGCAGATTGTTGAGTGAGACCCAGCGGACCATTAGTCGTCCGAAGCTGCCAGGGCCGAGCGCTGATAATGACAGGTGGTGCACAAACCCTGGAGGTCTGACAGGCTCAGGGCATCGTGCCACGTAACAACAGCCTTCACTACTGGCACCATGACTGTGATGGCAGCCTTTAACACTGGCACTGACGCAGCTATGGCAGAAGAATCCCTGGCAGTTTGAGGACTGATGCGACAGAGGAGCAGCCATTACTACAAGTGGTTAAACTAAAATGGCAGCAACTGGTAATGGTGGGAAAACCGGCGCGCTGTTATTGCTGTGACTGGCATTCGAATCCCCGTGCAGGCTCAGATAGCGATTCTGATCGTCAGGCTAACGATGAATCTGTGCGTTCATTATTCAGACGAGCTTTTTTCTTTTTATTACAGGAGACTGCTTAGCGACACGTTCAGTTCATCAACATCGAGCATGGCATTGTGCAGGACGTAAAAGTCCCTGTTCACTTGTTCTCCCTCTTTCTCCGTCATTGTTCATTTAGGCTTTCGAGCTAACCATTCACACGGGCGTCTTTGCTCATACAAGCGTTTGAGATATAAGAGAATCCTATTTGATTTCTGTTTTTTCTTTTCATTTTTTTTCTGTTTCATCCTCCCATCCAACCACTGCCTCGTCAGTACAGTTCATGCTTTCTACCACACCTCCAAAATACATAGCCCACTGACCCCCTCACACACAGAGAGCGCAAAAAACAGCAGGAGCGTGTGTGGGCATCCGAGTGTGCATGTGTGCGTGTCCGTACAGGCACCTTTGTGTCCTCCACCCCCTCTCAGCCTCTCTTCCCTAGTGCAGAACACTCTGATTTGCACTAATCTCTCGGTACACTCTCGGGGCTATTGTTCCTTTCTGCTGCGAGCTTATTCATGTGCCACTCACTGTGCTCTCCTCTCATTTTAATACCAACAGCACTGCGAGCTAAAAACAGGTTTTAAGACTGCTTATTTGACTGTTTATGTTAAAAAAAGAGAAAAGAAAAAAATATGTTCGCCTCTCACCTCCTCTGCTGTGTAGGTGATTGCAGGATTCTGTACAATTTAGCCGCCTATTAAAATGGCTGGACTCTGATGTTTCCATTGCAGTGTTTTTATGTATACAGCCTGTAGGCAGCCAGTGGACAGCTTGAGATGAAAGCTACGGCTGATGTTCTGATTTGATGACTGTTGCCATGGCAGCGGGATGATGATGGAGGAGGGGGTGAGGGAGAAAGAACAGAAAATTATCTCTCTCTCTCTCCCACCGCATCTCACTCTTTCTTTCTCTTCGTCTCATTTTCCCTCACTCACAAACACACATCCCTAACCCCGCATCAACCAGCTCTACAGTCCAGCAGGTCCTTCACTGGATCAGTGAGCTGTACGGGTCCATCATTAGGACAACAGGGTGGGGTCCGACATCCTGACAGCTTGTCAAGAACAGAGGCCTGCATGGCTAACTGTGTGATGAGACCACCATTAAAGAAGAGGAAAACCATACAACTGCACTGCTGCTGCAACAAGGCACCTGGCGGATTCGTGGTAACTCTTCAGCCTCTCCCGGATGGCTGAACGAGCGGTTCAATAAAAACGCTTTCTGGCTCCAGCGGACGTGTTTATAGCATTTCCTCTGGCCAAGCGCAACACCAGGGTTAAGTTGATCATCTCTCACTCTGGTAAAATAGCCAGGGGAGCCCATGTACCTCTAGATCAACTCTACAACTTAAAGACCCTAAACGTTACAGCTCCGATGATCGATATGGCACTGAGCAATGTTCTTTACGAGCTAATAGACAAATCCATTCCTGCAAAACCCCTTGGGCCTCTGGAAGGCAAGAAGGGTGTTAAAGTACGTGGCTGTTTGCCTGATGTGTCCACTTAAACCTGCGCTTGCACTCGCACACAAAACACACCAAAGAGGTCGGAGGAGACAGCAGGATGGGGCTTGTGTGTCTCGCGCGTGTCCACATGTGCAGTTTTGCCGGCACATCTGCAGACATCTCAATCTCCGAGGGCATTGTCATTTCTGGATTCCCCTGAGGTTATCGAGGTCGCGGAGCTGCCAAGAGGAGATTTGTGTCTTGCAACATCAGAAGGGGGGAAAACACACAAAATCCATTTCGTTCACATTGCTTAAATGCTCCTATCTGATACCCCTGGATAAGAGAGCTTACACGAGCCATGTGTAATTCCCTCACTATCTAATTAAAAGTCCAGATTGCCTAATAATTGTCAGAATTGCATCACGCGGATCAGAATCCCATCTGAAATCTAACACCTGTTGCTGTTTCACTGAGTTCCATCAGCGCATAGAAATGGTAAGGAATGGTATTTCAAACATAGCTTTAACGCGCTGCTATCAAAGAAAAAAAAAAAAACCCTCACCAGTGCTTTTTTTAATGATGAATCTTAGCGAGCCTCTCCGGCTTTCTCTCCACTCTCTGCTCTCCTGCTTTGTCTTTCTCCGAGCCGTTCACGCGCTCATTAAACCGTGTGGTCAGTTTTTGTACTCCGCTCTCTCACCAGTCGCCTTCCGTGCCCTCGCTAACCTTCCGCAATTTCTTACTTGAACACAGCTTGGTCAAACTTGACTGAAAAAACTTTGGCACATCATTATAAAAATAATGGACCGTGTTTATAAAGGATATGAGGCTCCTCTATGACATTGCGCAGTCCCCTAGGCCCTCGAGCAACCTAGTTTATAGTCGGCTTGTAACATTTATGTTTAAGGTAACATTCATGCTTGTCTTATTTCAAGGCAAGGACAACAGCCACACTATGAAAAAAATATATATTTTGAATGACTTTATTTGAAGGTCTGAAAAGGAGCAATCTATTTTGGGGCAAAATGCCTCATTTAGTGTTGGTAAGTATAAACCCTGCAGCATCTACTCTGTTACAGGGTAACTTCTACACTCTAATTCAAGGCAGAGAACATTAATACTGCTTATCGTTCATTTACTGAAAAAAAGAGAGCATATTAAGAGAAATGACAATTAGTGAGGATTGCCTTCTAGAGCCTTTCTCCAGTAATTATAGTGCACTTTGAATTAGCGGTAAGTTTGTAATGCAGATGGAAAGCGCCGCATTGAAATCATGTCTGAATTCTCACAAAGACGTGTGAGTGAGACTGCTGTCGTCTCGTGGTTTGTTTTTTTTAATTGCTTTACTGCTACAATTGCCAAATATTTTTCCACTCGTGAAAAAGCCTCAAACGTAAGCAATTAATCTTTTCATTGTCACAAAAAACTGACTTTCAACGCTTGTTTGTAAAGTCTCCAAAAAGATTGGTTAGTCTAACCGACGACACACGTCCCAAATGTTTTCCATTTACAAAGATTTTTTTTTTTTAAAAGGGATCAAATTCTAATTTTTGAGATGCAAAAATGATTAAATTGATGGCAATGGTGCAATCCATCTTGGACAGTTCCTCGTTTGAAAAAAAAAAATTGAAACGTATTTTAAACACATCAACAAAGAAATTAGTACTTGAGGGAAAATTTGTCTGAGAAATGAGTGTGGGCAAATTGAATTCGAGACCCGCAAGCTGTCAAGTGTAAATAAATTCATGTCTGGTGAGAATGAACGAGGAGGGGACTTGCATTTTTCTGTTCAAATTATGTTTGGGCGTTAGATCACATGATCAAAGGCTTTTAATATTCATTTATTGACACGATTCCTTTGAAAATTTCATCTAATACCAGGCTGCTAAGCAGTGACAAAAGATAACACCCAACACTGAATACAAATGTTCAATTAATTAACAATCAATTACACATTAAAGCCGTCTTGTGATCGCTTGGCTTTTTGTCTTAATGTGTTTACAAAGTCGGCGACGGGTCAGATCGGCAAATCTGGGACAATCTACCTCGACCCGTGGGAACGATCGTTCCCACATCCACGCTGCGCCATGTTTTCAGAGTAACACTGCTTTCATTAAGCCTGATTGGTAACTCGGAGACTGTAAATGTTTGAGGCAATTTGAAAACCCATTTTCTTCAAACCATTATCTGCAGAGTATGGCGGAAATGGAACATTCAGACCTTTCTATAGTATTAATTTAGCGCCGCGATCAGACAGTTTTAAGGGAGTTGTCAAGTTTTTAAAAAAATAATGGACATCCTGCGGCCAATCGGGATCAAGTGCTTACTCAGGCCCGGGTAATTACACAGATATTTGCATTTAGCACAGAAAGTTATCTAGTATAAAGAGCGATAGGGCCTTTCGCTGGACTCCTGTTTGCTGACGCCTTGGAACCCGTTCAGCTCAGAGGACGATGGATGAAACGCGCAGCGATATAAAACCAGGAGGCTGTCTGATACACGTCAATGTGTCAATCTCAAAAGTAGCGGGGAGAAAGATAAGCCTAAAGAAGAGGGTGAAGAGTAAAACTGTTCAACTAATGAAAAACAAGTCAAGTAATTAGCATCTCATTATATGACAGCGCTGTAACTCAGATTATATAGCTAATGTTTGTTTTTTATGATTATTATTCCACGCTGCAGTAATTCAGAAGACTGACACCTCTCTCTCATCAGCCCTCTGAGTCTCAGCATTTATTGTAGGTCTCTAACCGTCACAAAGTAACTGAACACCAGAGTCAATGACCCTCGCCATCATAAACCTATTTATTAACCCAGTCTTTTTTACTTAATTTATACTCAAGCAGCAGTGTAAAAGGCAACAGTGACTTTCTGAAGTCGTTTCAGCACAGCGGGGTTGCCAAAAAGTAGAGATGTTACTCATATGTACAGAATAGAGGAGCAAACTTTCATGGTTCAGTCTCAATAGAAGAAAAAAAGGGCAGTAACCTGCTGGTGATTTGTAAAAAAAATTATCATCTAACTTATAAATTAGAACAGACTGTCAATGTGTTGAGCGTCTCTCTCCAGTCGGGGACTCGAATCAACTGTTTGCTAACTGGTTGTATTTGGTTATATGCCTGTAAATATCGTATTGAGTTTAAAATTTTGTTACTCACTTTTAAAATCCTGAATAATATTGCGCCCAGTTATCCCACTGATCTCCTCAATCTGTACACTCCTTGCCGAGCGCTAAGGTCATCAGGTCAATTACTCTGGCCCAACCTAAGTTTAGGCTGAAGACCAGAGTCGATCGTGCCTTTGCCTCAGTTGAACCTAAACTTTGGAATAACCTCCCCGCTCCTATTCGTGCCTCAGACTCTATCCAGTCCTTCAAATCACGTTTGAAAGCTTACTTATTTAACCTGGCTTTCCCGACCAGTGAGTGCCCTTATTCCATCTAATCTAATTAATTTCACTACTGGTTCTTTTAACTTCTTAGGTGATATTTTGTATCTATGAACTGACCTTCCTTCTGAACTGAGGTCTGATACCTATTTTACCTCTCTCTTCTGGTCTATTAGTGCCTCCCCTCTGTCAGTGCTAGTGCTAGTACCTGATCTATATTTTGTTAATTGATTTATTTTGATTTTCTGTATTATTGTAAAGCACTTTGCCGTACCTTTGGTTTTTAAATGTGCTATACAAATAAAACTGTATTGTATTGTATTGTAAAACAGCAGGTTTCTGAGCGCCTTGTATCATTTTTAGGTTAAATCACTGTCCTGCAGCGACTGTTTCACTGTTTGTGGAGGAATTTCTGAATTTCTGTTTCAGATCTTTGAGGTTCTGCCAGGACTCTAAATCTGAGTTGTTAATGTGAATTTATGTGTTTGCAGACGGCAGCAAACCTGCAATTGTTTGATAGTTTACCACAGATAATCACGTATTACCACGAACAGATTGCATGTAATTGCTACCTTAACCCCATTCAGTTGCAGACAGATGGCAGACTGACTTTGTGCACCAAAGTTGGGTAAAGACTGCATAACCATTTCAAAAGCCAACAAGATCAAGAGGTCGTTGCACACGGTTGCAGTAATTTAGTTTGCACTGACGTCTCCAACACTGTTTTCTGACTGTAGCATTACACATAAAATAGCAGTTAAACAAATACAACATATCTTTCTCAATAAACTGATATTTTTACATCCCTGTTTTTATATGAATTAAACACAAAAGCCCAAGTGGGTGTTGAGACTAGCTTCTTTCTGTGTTTCTCTACTCTTCAAAGAAATCAGCTAATGGGCTTCCAGCTTAAGCTTCATAGTTAATGGCAGGTTTGAACTTGCTCCCAGGCTCTGTCTCAGGCCTCTGCTTCTGGGAAAAAAAATATTTGTAATAGGTTAAACAGGATTTCTCCCGCACACGGGACTAAAGCTGCAGAATCTAGTCTATAAAAATTACAGAGCCCCTGAGACTAAGGAGGTGTGTGTGTGTCTGTGTGTGTGTTTCATTTGACCGCAGTTCTGCCTGATTCACTTTGATTTCAAGTCCACAAAAATAGAACTAGTGAGCATGACTGGAATTAGTCTGTTGCTTACAGCTGAATGTGGGAGTCTTCCCTCTGGGTTTATTAATATTATAAATCCCTGTAGCTACAGGAGGAGGACTGATATGTGCATCACCAAAGTCAAAGATTTGCTTTGTGCACATTTATGCATGCAGCACAACAGGGATGGCATTCTAAATTATTCATATATACACCTAAAAACATAAACAATCACCTTAGCTTTGCTACACTTACACGAGCTGTCACACTCAGACTTACAGTTTACAAGCTCAAGTCAAATGATTTATTGCATGCTGGCCACCCGAGCCCTGAACTCCACCAGTTAGTTTTACTGTCCAATCCATTTATTCTGCAATGCAACTATCATCTTTCTAACGATTTGTTATCATAACACATATGTTTTCTCACTAACTTGCAGTCAGTACACCTGCAGGTCACTCAATCAGGAGCATTCCCAGCCAGCTCCTTTTGGGATGATCTGCTTTAGAGTCAGTGTTCACTACCACTCCAGGTTTCCAAGTCTTATGTAATGCCTTCCCAGATACAAGTATACTGCAGCCCATAATTTTAGACTGACACCTGGTTGTCCACATACTTTTGTCCATGTACTGTAAGTCGTGTACGTGTGTGTGCATCTCCCAGCAGTAAACTCCAGCTGAACTACACTTTCTTTCTACTGCCAATCTCCTCTGTTCTTGCGATGAACTGTCGTCAATTCGGGGTGTTGATGTTTTCCTGAGTTTGTCAGCAGGTCTGACTGGCGCTCGAAAATGCCTGCAGCCTTCCTCAAGGGAGGTGTCACAGTTGGACACACACCCCCCACCACACACCCTCCCACACACACACGCAAACATGAAAGAGAATAAAGACAGACATCTGTACAAATGTGGCTTCACACACAAGCTGAATCTCCTTTTCTTTTACTCTTTCTTAATCTGTCGAGCCCTCTCTCTATTTTTCTCACACCTATACACACACACACACACACACACACACACACACACACACACACACACGGGGACTAAATTGACTTGTCAGCTTCAATCAGACGAGGAACAAAAGGATTCCTGCCAGTTTGAAGCTGACATCATTAATAGGTTTGGGAGGGGGTGAGCTCTGAAGACAAAGGGAGTGCAAGGTCGGGCCGACTTAAAATGCACTTTCATTTTGGCAGGGACGTTAGCTTTTTGATTTCAGCCCCTTCACGCCAACATCTTTTTGCGAGTGCCTCTAACTTTCATTATCGCCGGGAACAGAGGGGCGTGTGAGACTTTGTTGTGCTGATGGAGAGAAATGTGACATCCATAATACATTTCCTATTAGAGGATGCCACGCATGGACACACCTGGCCATGTCTCAGAGAGAGATGGACAGGAAGAGGATAAGAATAAATGGGCTGCTGCCGGTGGTGGAGAGGGAATAAGGTTGCCGAGTAAAAAGGATACGGACGCAGCAGAGGAGCATAGGTGTGAGTGAAAAGGGGGAGAGCGTGTTCTTGAGAAAAGTTTGGAGAGAGAGCCACAGGACATGCATTACATCATCATGTGACACATGAAATCCACACATAAACCGGCTTTCCTGGCGCACTGTAGCAGCAAAGCCCGACACTTTGAACATTTTAATCCTCCCCTCTTACGTCTGTGACTTCATCCATCCTTATTCCCTGCTGTCTGCTGCATTCAAAGCTGCCTCCACCTTTTTTTCCTTTTTTTTTTTTGCAGTTTTAATTCTGACCCCGGATAAAGACAGAGTCCCTCATCTCAAATGGTAATATCTTTGGACCATATGCACGCAGCCATCACAAATTGATTACCGTGTACTGCTGCAAGCATTCCCACTCTCTCTCACGCTCATTTTCAGTGAGGCTGACTTCCTGTCCAGTGCACCAGTTATTCCCAAGCATCCCAAAACCTCTCTAGCACCTTTTTCGCTCTCTCCTCTGTCTCCACAGTCTTTCACCATCTTTGTCTAGCACTCACTTGAATCTAGCTTCTCCTTCACCTGTTTTACCCTCAACCACTCATTCCCTTTTATTCTCATTCTAATTATACCATTACATTACCATTTCTATTCTCTCATTTGCATTTTTTGCTCACCCCGTCTCCTTCCCCCCTCTCTCTTTTTCTCCATCACCCTTCCTTTTCTCAGCCACTGAATACGTTCCACCTTTTTTGCGGCACATAAACAGACAGTGCCCTTGGGGACGGGTTGGAGAGCTCTGTCTTTGTTTGCGTGCACCTCTAACTAACTCTCCATCTGCAGGGAGCCCAGCCAAGCCCAGCAGCGCAAGACAGATAGCTGGCACCATCCCAGGCTCTTCTCTAGTTGGCCCAATATCTTCACCCCCTCCCCACCTCGCCTCCCTCTCAACTTCTCCTTCCTTCTAGGCTAGAGTCTTCCCACAGAGGCGGTTGTCAGCTGCCCTCAGGCAGCCAGTCAGGCACTGTAGACATGGGACCTCTACAATTCCTTTAATCCAAAATCTCCAATTCTTTTTCCAACTCATATGCTGTGAATGTTCATCACTGGACTTTCCTTGAGCTCAGAGTCAACCCCAGCTTCACCTTCAATAAGAGCTCACTTCAGAGACTAAATAACCAATAGTACATTTACTCTATTTAGTCACATCAAAGAGCCTTCAAAAAAGAGGAACTTAAGCATTAGCTTTAGTTCAAAAGCTGAGAGTTTCAATCACGTAATTGCCCAGGGCTGTAACTTAAATCTCAAAAAAAGAGAGAATGTTAGGTGTTGTTTTTCTCTTGCGTTTATTGACGAGCCCGTTTTTTTGTGCTCTTTTCTGTAATGAGGCTATAAGTGTAGGATGTGAAACGCCATCTCACTTTGCCACATGCTGCATTCTCCTTGCTTGTAGAAAAGAAAATCATCAAAGGTGTGCTACTAAATTATCTGCCAAGCCGATCTCCACTGCTGATGGACAATCCCATTAACGAGTAAGAAGAGAGGGTTTTTTTCCCCACTCACCATTGTCAGGCTCAGACTTCCTGTCGTGCTCGGTGTCAGTGAGAGAGAGGGCGGAGTTGGCGCGGCTCGTGAGGCAGGAGCTCTGCTCAGACTTGAGGCCGCGCATCCACATGTGCTGCAGGCCGTGAGCGGGAGACGGGTCCACCTCTGGCTCCGTGTCCACGTCCGAACCCACGCCGAGGGAGTAGCCGTGGCTGTGGACGTGCCCGGTCGGTCCAGAGCACAGCACTTCCTCTTCCTCCTCCTGATGCTGCTGATGCTGCTGCTGCTGCTGCTGTTGGTGGATGTGAAAGTCTGGGCTCCTCAACTGCCCGGCCTTACAGAAGTCTAAATCTAGAGGGAGGGGGGGAGACATGCAAAATGAGCTCGCACAGCCAAAGAACTGCAAAGCCTCTAATACTGGCGTGTGTTTTTTATTTGCTTCAGCGACTAAGCTGACCAGGTGTTTGCTAGAGACAGGCATTTACAAGCCAAACAGCGAACACCTCCCAAATTATTCCAACAGGCAGGCTGTTATTTGAGCAAGCATTTATTAAAAGTTTTTTTTTTCTTTTTTTTTTGCAGAGGTCCAAATCAAAATGCCAGCCTCAATTTTTCTTAACCATTTGCAGTGAGGCTATATCCTGTTCGGGCTGCCTGATGTGTGTTATTGAGCTCGAGATGTATTGAACTGCTGCTCAAACAGAGCACTGATCTCATCTATATTCTCCTTGGTGGGGTGAAGAGATCAGATAAAGATCAAACCTTATTAATATTGACTCAGACTGAGGGAAAAATTGAGCCTCATATGCTTTCAGGTATTAGAACGCCCTCCAATCCCGAGCATCAACCTGTTATCTGAGAACATCAGATATACTGTGTTAGTCCTCTGGTTACACTTCAATTCAATTCAATTCAATTGAGTGCTATTTTTTTTTTCCTGTAGAGGCAGTTGAGTAAATTTTCTTTCTCACCACATGAGTTTTCTGTTTAGAATGTATAAGTGGAAGTGAAGGAACTGATGTAATTGTGAAGAAATGAGGGCATAAATTGAAATCCATACAGATAGCAGCCTGGTACCGCAGGCCCCTCTGAGAACACAGGAAAGAAACACTTCCCTTCCTTCTCACTTAGTGCAGCTAATACGCGTGTTAGGTCAGGTCCTCTGAACATGAACCGCAGCGTTTCAATAAAAGCCGCGGTCCTGTTGACCACTCCATTGACCAGCGATGTGTCCTGCTGTGCCTGTTTGATGGGGTCAAGACCAAGTCTGGCTCTCATACTGTTCTGCTGGAATTAAAGCAGCCAAAGATTGGTCACCACTACACACTACTGTTTAGCTCAAATTGGCTGCAAGAGGGCAATTTGGGAGCAAATTGGCCATTTCCCAGTAGCAACAAACACGGATTGACTGCAAACTGAAAAGTCGTCTAACCGCTTTGTTTTGAAACGTATTTATGATAAAACAAGAGGCTGGGGGTGGAAGTGATTAGAGCGACAATATTTTTCTTTGAAGAACTTCCCATTTCCTGCCATTACAGTCACCCGCTCAGGCCTCCGGACTATTTATGTGACTGTTTTATATTACTGTGCTTTCTTCCAATCTCGTAAGTACCTGTCATGAGCAAAAATCATTATTTGCCAAACAGTCGGGTAAAAACAATCACAAGAAAGTAGTCTGAATATGATGTAAAAAATCCCTGAATTGGATCCCAAATTTTAGCCTTTGGTTTCTTTCTCTGTTTGAGTTAAGAGTTTACACATTTATAAAAGTATTTCTAACTCTTTCAATCAAATATGTAATTAAATTTGGGGTCATATATCGAGTCCACGTTGGGACTGTATCACTGTTGCCTCACAGAAAGAAGGTCCTGAGTTTGACTCCGCCGTGTGGCCGGAGTCTTTCTGTGTGGACTTTGCATGTTCTCCCCGTGTTTGTGTGGGTTCTCTCCGGGTTCTCCAGCTTCCTCCCACAGTCCAAAGACGTGCATTTATTGGGGTTAGGTTAATTGAGGATTCTAAACGGCCACTCGCTTTTTAAAATCTATTCTTAATTACAGATTAGGTTTGATTAACTAACTGAAGTCTCTCTAAAAGGAGAGAAACTCCAAGAACCCCTCTGAGACACTTTTAATTGTTATTGTGCACGCTTAGCAATAATCTTTGTAAACCTAATGAACTCGGGGCACGTAGACGGCCCTTCTGTGTGATCGGCTGAAATCATGCGCAGCCCTTTTATTTATTTATTTGCTCTTTTTAGTATAAGAGTTGGCAGGAGCCTTGTATGTTTATGTATATGTATGTTAATAACAGAGCAATTTACAGAGAACTTCTGGTTTTGTCTATTTGGTGTCATCAGAAGGTGTTTTACTAGAATGTGAAATGAATTAGGTGGAGAAAGGTTCATAAATAATCCGATTCATACTTAATTCAAATATTTAAACTGTGATGCATTTCTGGCTTTCTAAACAGCATGCTGAAAAAGCATGAATTAATTAGCATCCATTATTGGGGGAAAAATGTAATTATTTTGGTCATTCCTTTTTTTCAGCTCTGTAAAATGGTCACGTCGCTGGGGACCTGGCTGTCTATCTGGCCATCTATCAACAGTATCGGTCCAAAGTAAACAGGCTTAGCACAGACAGGTGCAGCGCAGAAAGGAGGTGATGTGGGATTAAATGGAAAGAGAGAGGAATTTGTAATATTAGTGGATAGCGAAACACCTGGGAAAAAGAAAAGGAAGGATGGGAACAGGAAGGAACGGGAGGAGAGGGCAAGAGGGGGAGGCTTAAAAGATGAAGGAAAATATGAAGAACATGGGTGGGGAATTAAATGAGAAACGAATTGGCTGATCTTTGTCACGAACACCGTAATCCATTAAAAATGTCACTGGAGGCAATGTCCCCCCTTAACAGTTGGTTACTTTGGTAGGGTATACTATATATAACTCTGCGGCCCAAAGATGAACAGATGTGCTTTGCAGAACCGGCTGCCATTGACATTTGAAAAGCTGCTTTGGGGGGTCTCGTGCACCTTACCATATGACACTGATGGCAGGGGATGTTGTTTGTTATGGAAACAGAAAGGCGAGTAACTGCTGGAAAAGGCAAGTGCAAGTGCTCTTTTGACACCGCAGTGTCGTGGAATATATCGAAGCAACATCATTATGACTAATGGCCATTGACAGGTTGCCGTATGGGCGAACAGGACGACAAAATCCATAGCAGGTGGCATTCAAACCATGAAATCCCCGGAGCGGGCCGCTTGTCAGGAGTTGTAACCGTTATGAATGGCTAATGTCGCTTGTTAGCATGGTGGGTAGGTCTTGCAGTGGAGCACAAGGTTGAGGTAGTGGAAAGAGTATCTATTGATCACCATGAACCCTGCACAGTGGCGTGCTCCTGATGAGGCGCTGCTTCTCTTTTAACACCACACATGACCTGCATAAAGGCCATCCATCACAGTGCATGCTGGCCCATTTCTCCTCCTGTCACCAACAGGGAAGAAATTTTTCGGTGTGTACGCGTCGGGGTGTGTGCACGCGCGTATATGCAAGCGTGTGTGCATGTATGCGTGCCTCTGTCTGCCTGTGTCAGTATCTGTGTGTGTGTGTGTGTGTAATGAAGGGTGGTGTTCCACCCCAGGTGAGGCCAGAGAGGTTTGGGGTTGACCTAGTTTAGCTGTGGGAGAGAAATATCACCTCCGTGGAGAAGAGGTAATTGGCTGCCTCCGACTGTCCTTCTGGCTCATTGTGGACTGTAATAGGTAATTCACAGAGGTCTTTTTAAAGACCTCTGTGTGTGTGTGTGTGTGTGTGTGTGTGTGTGTGTGTGCATATGAGTGTGTCTGCCTATCTGTTGGTGCCAGTATCCATTTGAGTACACATACAGTATCTTTGCAACCGCGGACGTATATCTCAAGGTAACTATATCCAGCCTAAGCATGCCCTAATAGCATGATAAGCGTGACCTTGTACCTTGTTGGGGTTGGCTGTAGTTGCTCTGCCTTTCCCGATGCGAACCGAGGGTGAGGCGAAGCTCGTGTGTGTAGTCAGGCAGGGTCTCGCGTGATGTGTAGGAGCGGTGATGGGTGCGCCCATCCTCACTCTCGTCAGATGAGCTGGTGTAGGACATCTCCATTTCATGGCGCCCCTTAGACAACGGCTGGTAGGGTTTGCTGTCCATCTCCTCCATGGCTCGCAGGGCTCCACTTTAGTCACTCAGCACAGCCACAGCACAGAGCACAGAGTCTGGAAGAAGGCGAGGCGGGTAAGACGGAGGGCAATGGGGTAGAAACAGCGAGGGAGGGAGGGAAAAGGGCAGCAGGGAGAAAGAAGGATGGGCCAGCGGTGGAAAATGAAAGGAAACAGGGGATAAAACGGACAGGGGCAGAGGAGAAAAATAGCGCAAAAGTCTATTATTGAACACAGTGGAACAGTATTGCAACATCTGCTCATTCCAATTACAGCAGACATTCATAAACAGCATTTGGTTTCTTTCATATTTCACACCAAAGGTTAGCTCCAAATCAATACGCTCAGAAGGGACCGCGATGGTAGCCATTATGTCCGCACGTGTTTGAAGAGAAATTGGCCCAAATAAAGCAAAGCTTAGTGTTCTGTCAGTTGTGGTTTCTATTTGTCCTCTCGCTACTTTAAGCTTTATCTCTCTTTTACAGACGAGCATTGACAAGCTACGAATAAATCTACAAATTTGTCGCTGAGAGCCGTGTCTCTCACTCTCATTAAACGCTGTGACTCACCAGATTCTGAAGTAATGATGAAATGCTATTAGAAGCCAGTCTTTACAGTGTCATTGGCCTCCCGAATGGAGTAATGATAAATCAGCTCTTTTGGCTCTATTCAGCTCCGATTCTCTTGTTCTTCTTTCAACCACATCAAAATCTGCTTCCGATAACGTCCAGCGCTATATACTTATACCGCCAAACTAATGATTGATTGGGACGACGATTAGAGCACAGAAGAAGTGATTAGAAAATACTTCATTCATATTAGTTCTCTTTCATCGTGCCCTGCTCGAGGCCTTTCCAGCCTATTTCCTGCAGTTATAAAGCTTCTAAATGGAGCTTGAGAGGGTCATTGCTCATAGAGACAAAGTGCTATGGTATTGACCTCTTCAGGGAGTCCTGTAGTCCATATATCAAAGCCATTAGAGCGTGCCTGCTCAATACCTCAGAGATCTGCAGCATAGGGTGATCACCACCAGCCTGATACAAGTTTACAGCTGACCTTTCTACCACTGCAGTAACGCTTTTATTCCACCTGAAAGCCTCCCTCCCCTGGCCTTGCACTCACCCTCCTCATCCCCTCCACACATGCACACACACACACACACACATGCAGACCACCCACTGACCTCTGACAGCAAACAGTCAAAAAATGGGCCAAGTCACTCGCGCATTCATCTTGCACACACCCTCAACCCTAAAAGCTCACCACTAGCCTTTGCTTGCATCCATCTTCCCCCCAACAGGGCCTTTTAAAATGCACAAGAGCATTTTCTGTGCAATTATCTCACTTCTCAGTCCGTACAGTAGCGTACAGTAAGCTTCTCGCACGCATGCTTGTGGTTCTCCCTGCAATCACGATGCCTTTCATTTTGATTGGCAGAAGTTATTGCAAGGAATCAAAGCCCGCTATTATCTCAGCTGCCCTGTCAGAACGGGATTGACTGGTGTCACCTTCTCTCTGGTACGGTGAGGAGCGAGTATACATTACCCTGTGAGCTCTGAGCTTGCTTCAGGCACTGACTGCTGTCTGTCTCTACAGAGGCTCTCTGTCCCGTTTTATGTCTGTCTTACATTTACACAGAAAAATGAAAGACTGCAACGCGGCACAAAGGGGCACCATCTTGTTCCTCCGCCGCGCGTTTGAACTCGCACAGACGGTGTAGCGAACATTGCTCTTAATAAATGTAGTTGCGCTTGTATGTGACATGTATAATTCCCTCTTTCTTGTACCGGTCCACCTCTGCTTTCCCTCCTCCCCGCTCTTCCCCTGCCTCGCACGCTCTCCGCCCTCCACCTCGTCCTTCGAGGCTCCTGCGTTTAGAGAAGTAAGCCTGCTGGCGGGGGTTATTCCTGCTAATTCTAGCCCACAGTAGGGTGCCCATTAGGGGGGTTGATTCTCGGTTTTGATGTTGAAACCTGGAGATTGTTTCCTAGAGCCAAGCTCGCTTCAAACAAGACACAGGGGCGTTCTCTAGGACAAGTCAGCATGTGCCACCTGAGCTCAACACCAGGCGAGATTCACAGCTGAGGAATAACCACCTTGGGGCAGAGTGGGCACATTGGCTCAGCTACCGGCAACTCTTCCAAGAGAACAAGCACGATTGCTCTGAAAAGGTCCAAAGATGTTGTTATAATTAGCTCCGTGCTAGAGTAAATTTTTAATATGGGATTCTTTCAGACCTTCCTTACAAGGTTTGTATCATCTCTCATCATTTATTTACACACTTGTAGAACACGGGACTACACGGTGCATTTGTTAAGCTAAGCGCTTCATTGTATCACCATACTGCCAGTTACTAAAAATGATCATAGTCTGATTGCAAATGCAAAGACAGACTGACTGGTAGACTGTAAAAAAAAACGTGTAAGCTATAAGATATGTGTCGCAAATCGATTATGGGTGAATATTTTTATGCACTGACAGTGTGCATATCGCTCTAATCTCTTATTCTTCGGTGAATAGCATAATAAACGTGTTTCTGCTATGAATGGAAAGCAGTGATAAAATAGAAATAGAAAATCTATTCTCACTTGTTAGACAGACACAAACAATATGGGAAACATATGGGCTGTTGCTAAGGTGATTAACCAGCCTGTGTTTTAGGAGGAGGAGCTATGTATTTAGTATAACTTTGAATTTAGTTTTAGCTGTTCTGGCAGCCAGAAATATCTCATTTTTGCATTCTCCATGGTTGTTAATGTTTTCATCGGTAAGGAGATTATAGGCCTTGACCCTGGAGGTACATTATCAATATCTGCTTGAAATGAACACTGAGCTTTTTCAGTGTGTCAAAAGCAGCCACAATCACTGTCTTTATTCCACAAACAGCAACCCTGGAGGCTGAAAAAGGAAGCCAAAGTAGAGATGCCAAAATTCACAGTTCACTTGAAGCAGGCTCCAAAAGTGAGTCAATCTCCATCGTCTTCAATGTTAAAAACGCTGAACTTTAAAGTGGAAATTATTAGGATTACAGTCTGGAACAAAAATCATTTTTTTGTTCCTATAGATAATTTTTTGCATCGCTGCTGCTATCAAGGATTATGTTTTCTTTTTCTTTATTAGGTTTTAAAGTTAGGGGTGTGGCCTCTTTGACAGACATCTGGATGCTTCCTGTGGTACAGCCCATCCACAAACTTTGTGTTCCAGTTTTGATAGATACAAGTATTTTATTTGTGTTTTACTTAGCACTGATGGTATAATTTGTATAATTATGGTCACTGCGAGCTCCAGAAAGTCAAGATTGCACCAGCGATGTTGGAGACTTCACGTTAGCTATGTTGTTGACTACTACCGTCTTCTATATAGTCTACTGGATTTTACAACAAAATATACTCGTTAAAAATGTAAAGAACACCTTTTAATCCGAGTAGAGCATCAAGCTGATGAAACTTCTGGGACATTGATGTGGTCAGTTAAGTAGCAGAGAGGGTTGTTAATCAGTTTCAGCTGCTTCGGTGTCAATAAATTTAACAACAGGTGCACTAAAGGAGCGACAAGGAGACAACCAGTTAAACAGGAATGGTTTTACAGGTGGAGGACACTGACATTTTTTTTACTCCTAATCTTTTCTGTTTTTTCACTAGTTTTGATAGCGTTAGTGTCAGTGTCACTACTGGTAGCATGAGGTGATATCTGGACCCTACAAAGGTTGCAAAGATAGTCCAATTCCTCCAGGGTGGCACAGTCTCATGAGCCTGGAGGAGATTCCAGGAAACAGACAGTTACTATAGGAGAGCTGGACTGGGCCGTAAAAGGTCCCATCAGCAGGACTGGTATCTGCTCCTTTGTGCAACGAGGAATAGGATGAGCGCTGCCGACTACAAAATGACCTCCAGCAGATCACCCATGAGGGTGGCCTGTGGAACTCGTCCTCTTGTGGGCCCTGTGCTCACTCTCTAGTGCTGTGGAGCCTGACTGGCATTAGCCATAGAATACCAAAATTGGCAGGTCCACCACTGGCACCCTGTGCTGTTCACAGATGAGAACAGGTTCACCCTGAGGACATGAGACAGACATGAAAGGGTCTGGAGAAGCCTTGGAGAATATTATGATGCCTGTAACATCGTTCAGAATGACCGGTTTGGTGGTAGGTCGGTGACGGTCTGGAGAGGCATATCCATGGTGGGACACACAGACCTCTACAGGCTAGTCAATGACACCATGAGTGCCAATGAGTATCATGATGAAATCCTTGGATTCATTATCACACCCTACGTCTGTCCAATGGGTCCTGGGTTCGCCCTGGTGGATGACAGTGCTCGGCCTCATGTGGTGAGAGTCTGGAGGCAATTCCTGAAGGATGAAGGAAATGATCAAAATGATCTAGCCCCCATGCTCGCCTGAGCAAATCCAGTAGAACCCTTCTGGGAAATTATGTTTTGGTCCATGGATGCTGCCAGGTTGCACTTCAAACTGTCCAGAAGCTCAGTGATGCTCTGGTCCAGATCTGGGAGGAGACCCCCCAGGACAACATCCATCACCTCATTAGGAGTTCTCACATTATCAAGGATGCATGCGAGAGCCATACAAACTGCTGAGGACCATTTTGAATGATTACAATGAAATTTCAAGAAAACGGACTAGCCTTTCACTTTGATTTTGGGGGTTTCTCTGAATTCAGCCCTCTGTAGATGGAAAATTTTCATTTGCATCAAACAATGTGACATCCTTTCATTCCTAACACGTTACTCATCCATATGTGTAGATATCCAGCACGACTTTTTCCCATTGAAATTTGAGGTTTTCAAAGTGCACCTATCATTTTTATTTGAGCAGCGTGGTACAAATCAGAGAATTCATAGGTAGCATCAGTGTTGATTTCAGTATGTGGGGACTACATCCTCCTTAATTACCAAACTAATACAAAGTGACAACACTGAGTACAACACAAGCATCATGTTGCTTTGTTATCCCCTTCCAGTGCTTATCCACTGCCACTAGCCATTTTTTCTATTTCTTATCAATCCCTCTTTCACACACACACACACACACACACACACACACACACACACACACACACACACACACACAGTGACACGGGAGTGATAATCCATGGCTACACAAATGCAATAATATCTAATGGGACCCTTCACCCACTTGATCCTCCGTCCTATCTATCTATTTATTCAAACAGTGCAGCCATGGACAAAATCTGCTTAGAGAAGTGATCGAGGCTCACATACACAACTTGCTTTTAAACAGGATTTACGCTCCGAGTCTCCTCCGGAGGGGCGGGGTCCCTCAGATGTCCAACAGCAGCGACGATAACACAAACAGCACGGCCGAGATTGTCATGTGAAAAGGCAAGGACCATGAGGACAAGTCAAAACCGATTTACGCTTCCCAATCTCAAATGAATGTGCTGAAGTCATGAAGCAAAAAGAAGAGAGAGCATGCAAAATGGAAAAAGAGAATGAGGCAGAGAGAGGATTGGGGCCAGGCAGAGGCAGTGAAATTGAGTTTCAAACTGGTAAATAAACAAGGAGGACGGGGAGAGCAGAGTGGCATCCAACCATATTAGCTCCTCAGATTATTGATACAGTATCGTTCCAGGATTACAGACACACATCCACCATGCAGAGAAGGCTCTTATTTTCATAACAGGCCGGAGACCCCATGTGAGTAGGAAGCTACTTTCTTTGTTAGCTCTCGCCTTTATACGTTTCCTTGAAGCTTGTTTGCACAGAGACAAGCTAATTCTGCTCGCTAAACAGGCCCGGCGAGTCGCAGGAATGACGATGAGGAACCTTGAGAAAATATATTCATGCTGCAGCATAGACTTATCGCCCCAGATGCTCCAAAGTGAAGTTATGACAATCCTGTCGCTGTTTGCAGGTTTTCATTTTGTCTACCATTACAATGGCTTAATCATCAGAAGCAATCGAGGCACAGTCTGTAGCTGCAAATGCAGATCCAGGCTACAGGTCCTACGGGAGTAAACAGTGAGCTGTCAGAGAGAGAGCGCTTCTCCTAGAGCGAGGGTGTATGTGTCTCTGTGTGTGTGCCTCCTGTGTGTGTTTGTGGCTGTTTGCATGGAGGGATGGGAGGAGGAGGTGTGTGTGTGCGTGTGGGGGGGATAGGGCTTAAAAAGCTATCTTCTCCATTCGTTAGCACCACCACGGTTCCTCAGGCATATGACAGGGACGACGATGACGAGCGGCCCTGAAGGACCCACAGGACCCTGTTATACCTAAACCACCCACAACACAACAAAAGAGTGCACCACCCACTGGGAGCCCTCGGCTCCTGCTGAGAGGAGGGAGGGAGGGATGAACGCCGAACAAGGATAAGGGGAGTGATGGATAGATAATAAGAGATGTAGAGATTTCACTATGAAAATGGGGGGCATTGAAGGATAGAGAGATTGCCAAGTGAGACATGGAGTGATAGAGGGTTTTAATTAGTGGATAAGGGCTAGCTATCTGTGGGCGGCAGCAGCACTCTTGTCACGTAGTTGTGCTTTCATAGCTGACCAAGCCTGAAATCTCTTGCTGCTAATGCCGAATTTACCAGCAGAACACATACTGTTGCACACAAGCACACACACACGTATATATATATATATATATATATATATATATATATATATATATACACACACACGCATGCTCGGACACATAAACCTCAGCATACAGCCTTTATTAGCTCCTGGGTTTGAAGATGAAACACAATGACAATCATCCACAGACGGACACACACACTCAGTGCCCTTGCGCCTACAAGTTCTTATAGCATTTCACGCTAGCTGACAAACAGCACACTTGAACACCCACATGCCACAGAGGCTCAACAGTCTTCACTGGCCTTCTCAGCAAAGGCAGCATTGTGCGAACCCCCGCTTGCTGTTCCTGTGTTGTCGTCGCAGTGTCTTTCACCATTCAGCCTCCGGTTCACCGTACGCCCTCATTATTCCGCACACCGTATAACCCAAGGTTAATGCATCTGCTGCATGTGCAAAGCAAGTCGTATAGGTGACACTTGTAGCCCTGCAAATCCTTGTTGTATTCCCACCCGTGTTAGAATGAGAGCATGACCAAGAAGCAGGAAATAAAGTCTGCGTGTGTCCGCTCACGGAGCAGATCGGCCCTTGTCAGGAGCTGTCAGGAGCTGTCAGGACCAACCTGGGCCATTTGACTATTTATAGTGGACATGGCTCAAATCCCACATCAGCGCTTCATGCCTGAGCAGTGTGGAGAAATCCATAAGGTCCTACACTATTCATGCTCTCTGAATGTGGCCTAGAGCGAGGGAGTAGCTAAGCTTTAACTTTTCAAAGCCTGCTTTTATATCTTGACTACAGTTATGACTTTTTTCTTCCTTTCAGATCTCGACTAAGGTAGCCCATAGTCTTTTTTGTCTCCCCCACTGCTTCTTTCTATTCACGCTCCACTCCTGCTCCTCTCTGATCTAAAGCCCTCTGCTGATTCCCTAGAAGGCCGGAGAGCAAACAAGAAAACACAAAATATGACGCAAGTATGCAACAGCACACATGTACTGTAGTCACATCCACTTGAAGGGGCACACAGGGATTTGACCGCAAATACGCACACACGCGGAGCAAGAGACACCACCCAAAACCACTTAATCAATATTCCTGACAAGGCAAAGCCTTATTCAACACATTTGATATTCCTCCTCTCTCGCAAGATAAATACATGTCACTGTCCTCCTCGGAGGACTAAAAGGCTGTTCGCACTAACTCGCTTTGCAAATAAAGCTTTACATCATGAGTGACAACCTCCTAAGCTCTCTGCATCAGCCACTGCTTGGAAAAAAGCCTCTTTCAATAATGCATTTGACCGCTAAAACCCTCCCAACACCCAAAGCCAAGCAAAGTGGCAGCATTAGGAATGCAAAATTAATTGATAAATCAATGCCATTGATTCCTGAAATTGGATTTGGTGACTTGCGATTTAGACAGTATTTCCTGTGCGTCCTCGCTCATGAAGTTGTTGATTACGGAGAAATGAGTGAGTAAAGAGCATTAGTCCTCCAGAGGAGCAGCCGAAACGATGTACTAGTAGCTGTTGAGCAGCACAGCAGATTGATTTCTGAATGCTAAGTGGGCTAATCTTCCGTCTGCGCTGTTACAATTTGATGCTTCTCAGCCTCTGAAAACCAAGGAGCGTGTAAGAGGAGATCTTTTTCTTTCTTTTTTTTTTGCGGCACTCCCAATGCAAAAGTCCAGAGGGCTCCTGCTGCTCCTCAGATCTCTGCTCAGCCCTCACCTTCACTCTGATTCTCTTGGCGGCTCAGAGACTGAGGCCACGGATGGCATTCAGCAGCCTCACACAAGAAAATACTTCTCAACAAAGAGAGGAGCAGCTTTTCAAAAACCACGGGACTCAGTCGGGAACAAGCCGACGTCCTCGCAATGCTCTTTTGTGAGCTGACTAGACAGAAGCGATGGGCTGAATACATCCCACCTATATGTCTGTTCAATTTATATAAACATATAAATCCGCCTCAAGGTTATGGCAGACAGTCTGTTTAACCATGCTCTGAGACAGACATAAAAATTTCGAGCTTTCACCAAGAATGAATGCAGGATTGTTAGAAATGTGTATTCAGCCCTAAAGGCTTTAATATGTATGTGAGACGCACAGGCAGGCCATGGTGAGACGTAACAGTGAAAGAGAAGATTTCCAGATAAACAAATCACATAAACTTGAAATCAATAGCACACATACTGTAAAATGTATTTACAGTTAGGAAGTGGCAGAGAGACATTTTAAGCACTTTTTCCTTCGATATCTCATACCTCCGCCTTGCTTTTTCATTTATCCTGCATCTTATTTTCCACTGCAGTCCTTTTTTTTCTCCTTCCTCAAAATTTGTTAGGCAAAATCTGCAGTGGGCACATTCCTCACCAATTTGCATTTCTCATTTTGGTTCCTGTCAAATGAATCACTGTGTCATCCGAGCACATTAACGAGAACAAAATAAGGATTTTTTTTCCAAACAATTCCTTTTTGAGACCAAGGCGGGGATGACACGCGAGCGCATCTGGTAAAATTTCAGATTTCGGGATTGTTACGTCCGGAAACGTGGCGTACAAAGTCTGGTTCACATGAAAAATGGCTGCACAGCTCTGCCGTTCTCTGGTTTTCTTGGAGTACATATTGCTTTGTTTTTTTTTGGTCTTCCTTTTTCTCACATCACTTTGCTTTGTGCAGTTTGGCTTGACATCCTGGCTGGCAATCAGCGAAGAATATGTGTCTCTACAGACAGAAGTCAATTTGGTGCGATGATGCACGCGCTTGAAATACATCCCAGAGTTCACGGTGGATCAAGTCTCCTCCTCGAAATTAAACCTGAACAATGAAAACAACTCACCTCCTCGCAAGGCAGTGAAAAACACACCCAACCCAACCGTACTGTACCCTACTGTACATTGCATTGTGCAAAATGTGGCTTCCAGCAGAGATGCATCAAGCACCATTCTGGCGCTATTCATCTTTTCTATGAGTTAATAATTCATGATCATCTAGAAAGTAGAGCTATGAATATTACTGATGATACACATGAGGCTATTTACCAGTCAGCAGGAAATAGATGAACTCGTTTAGTGGAGAGATCTACAGTGTAACATCACTGTGTTTTATAGTGCTAAATAAATCATTTCATGGGCATGCAACAAAGCTACTGATGCAACTTATTCATATTGAGTTATCAATCACGGTCTTGAGGTGCAACTGTAGGTGTGTGACGTGCTGTTGAGGCTTCATTGTGTGCTAATATGGAGCAGACGTGAAGGCGACTTAGTCTCCAGTTAGTAACTTGGCTAAACCTGTGTGCTTCACCCTCACTGTGGATCGTGCACAGTTTTTCAGCATATCTGACGCATCCGATTTCAGCCGGTACCCTCTCCTGATGGCTCCCGTGTCTGCAGGCGATAAGCTAGCCAGTGCCAGCTTGCCCCTTTGTCCTCTGTGTGAACAAATGCAGGATATGATATAATTGGTTTAAACTTAATTATTTTGACACTAATTCCAAGATGTGGACCTGGAGGTGAAGGACAATTTATGTGGTAATAAATTGGGAAAGAAACAAAAATTGATTTTTCTTCTGCTAAAGTTGTCTGCTGACTGGATTAATAAAAGATTTTACAGTGGGATGCGTGTCCACGTAGAAGTGCTTTCTATGTGTGTCATTAGATACTGCATTGTCATTTTTTACGATAGTTGCAGTACAGCAATATCAGAAAATGAAGTATTGTCATGAAAGAAAGAATTACACCGAAATAGCTCAACGATTGACTGAAATAACATTTATCCGCTAGGGTTAAAAGTAATTACTCAAGCAAAAATTTTCCATATTGCGAGGTTATGGCTCCTTCTAATATTAACTTGTTGTTTTTTTATGTTTGTGCTTGGGGCTGTCAGGCTGACATTTAAAGGCATCACTACAAATTCTAAGAACCATAAATTTTCCACAAAAAAAGCAAGAAAATGTATTAATCAGTGATGAAAAAGATTGTCTGCTGTATCCCTGTGTGTAATATAATTCAACATAAATACGCAAATTAGGTCCTCAAACCTTAACACGCACTGAAATTAAAAATATTCTGACAGCTTCTCCATCTCAAATTTCTGTCTAGGTGTGTGCCATCAGCGCTGGTCTTCACACACACACCTCTTGACAAATTAATCTCATATTTTAAAGAGAGGTAGAGTGGGCTTGACCGGCCAGCCTCTCGTGGTTCTGATCCTTCTGTGTGCAGACTAGAAATCTGAAAGGAGGGGGACCAGGATGAAAGTGGAGGAGTGTGAAGGGAGGCTGTGATTGCATTTTTGCCAAACAAATCTCACATAACACCTGAGTAGTTATTGAACTGTACATAGTTCCTGACTGTTGCCCATAGCCCAATGGAAGAAGACAAGAGAGAACAGAGGGCTGGAGATGCCAGTTGAGACTTAGCAGAGTACTTTAAAGAAGAGTGCCTCGGGCATATACTGTATCTATGTGTGTGTGTGTGTGTGTGTGTGTGTGTGTGTGTGTGTGTGTGTGTGTGTGTGTGTATGTAGCATTGGCAACTGAAGGTGAATTTGGTTACTATTTCTATCTGTTCTCTGTTGCTGTCGGTCCAGGTTTTGGTTTAAACACACACACACACACACACACACACACTAGTAAAAAAATCTTCAAAGCTTAATATGTAACTACTGAATTCTTAATAATGGTCAGTTACTAGAGAAATACAATACATGATACTTACTGGTGTAATATTTTGTGATATTTATCAATAAATGGCGACCAAATCTCTAAGAGTTCAACTGATTTGATGAATCTTGTTTTTATAATTACCTGTCAATCAATCAGCAAAGCCATCAACTGAACCATTTTCATATTCACTGCTTTTTAGCAGTAATCACACTTTGGTACCAACCCTGCGTTCTTATTCCAAGTGCCTGAATTGTCAAGTCTAAATGCTGGGCTCACTATGTGAGGTTTTTATAGGGTAATTTGGTAGCACTATATTGCTTTTGTATTTCCTTTTTCCAAAAAAAAAGAAAAAAATCACAGGCTGGCAATTTCCTTGCTGCAGAGGCCAAACACAGGCGAATGAATAGAGGAAACGCTAATTAGCACTGCAGGATTTGTTAAACAATTCCTCTTGAGGATGGAGCAGCATTGCAGCAAGAAGGTAAATATTTGAAGTTGTACAGTGGTTACATCTCTAAGTGTCTACGCTGCATATGTGTGTGTGTGTATATGTGTGTTTGTGTCTGCAAGTCTAGGGGTCTAGCACTCTGATTAGCCAGCTGGCGTGAGCGCTTTTACTTTGAAATTATCAGCAGGGTGGCGAACGCAAACGCATTTTATGCTTTTCCAGCAATTACATTCTTACTATATGATGGACATGCAGAGAGAGGAAGAAGAGGAGAGAGAGGGATAAAAACTCCCACTGGGCCACATTTTGCCTGGCTGCAGCACTGAGTGTTGTACTCTATATAATAAACAACCTCTGATGCATTTCACATTGTCCTCTCGCTAATTCATGACCCCAATTTTATTAAGGAAAATTAGTTTTGTGGACAAACTTGTGGGTCAGAAGGGAAGAGTGTGAGCGATTCCATGGGAGAGGGGAGCATTACAGTGCCAGGGGCTACTGCATTCCTGGAATGAAAATTCATAAATAATGCAGAGCTGGATAACAAAAAGAACTCCCCCGCTGTCTCGCACAGCACTGCACTATCCAAAGGCCATGCAATATCACTCAAATCTCAGAAAAACACAAATTATTGGAAGTAAGCGAACAGTTTTTTTTGTTTTGTGTTTTTTTGTTAGTGGTTTCTTGACTCAGGACAATGGGATCTGCTGACAGCCGAGGCAAAATGCCAGCATCCTAACAATCGGCACTCGGGGCCCAAATTGTCAGGAAGTTGCACTGAAATAATGATGTGACTCCAAGCCAAGGAGCTAAGCAGCTATTTTGGATTTCCAAAACACCATATGCACCACCCGCTTAAGAACAACAATTGTGAAAATTAAAAAGTGCAACAACTGAGGGAGATAATTAGCACAGCGACAACTGCTAACTGCTGCTGAGAGTGAAGCCGGAGTGTGTGTGTGTGTGTGTGTGTGTGTGTGTGTGCTAGCTCGAGTTTAAATGTACAATCTGGAATATCCGGGTGATTGAAGGGTGGTGTGGTGAGTTGGTTGACTGACAGGAAGGCCTTATCAGTGGCGCGTGCGCAGCATTTAATTGCTGAAGTGACATTTCAATTCAAAGGCCTGTCCTGTGGTTGTTAAGGTGTTGCCATTATGGGTGTGTCATTTAAAAAAATATGCACTTAATCACTGTTTATCATCATGGAGGGACTGAAAGTCATCTGCATGTATGCGGATGACGAGAAGGCCGCCACCACGACGCGAAGCCATCTACACCAGAGCACCAGCCATCAACCTCTGCTGGTCCAGTGCATGCGCATCATCCCTACTCAGTGCACATGTGACTAAAAGAGTGCGCGTCCATATGGTGGAGAAGAGAGCATGTGTGTATGTGTGTTATCAAGCCTCCTGTACAAGATGCACTCTATTAATCACATGGAGCTGAGACAAAGTGCCTGATTGTTATCATGACTATCAATAACGTGCGAGCCGAAGAAGAATAAAGCACAGCTACAGCTTCGTTGTGAGCAAAGCCAGGTAGGGCACTGACACAGGAGGGTTACACCGTGTGACAAATATCCCCACAGTTCAAAGCTTGCAGCCGAAGCCGCCGCGGTGTGGTTTGCTTTTGTTGTTTTCTTTTTTTTTTTGAACACTCCAAAATAATAATGCAGGAATCAGGTATGCCAGATGGGTGAAACAGTCCAAACACTAATGCAGCTCTCTGAGAGATGTGTACAGTGGCTGTTGTGGGTGGTGCATTAGATGCATGTATTAGAGATGCTGATGAATTATAGCTTGTGATTAAAATGCTTTTGCCCCCCTCAATCAAACAAAGCCAGATTTAATACCATCGGAAAAGATGTGGAATGCTTCTGAGAGTTCAAAGCTAATGGAATAATATATCTGGAGAATTCCTCAGAAATCTGCATTATTCATATATTTGTTTTCCTTATTTGTTGTTGTCTTATCTATGACTTATTTATTTATTGGAAATGTGCCTTGAGTGGTTTACTCCAAGCAATTATTTATAATCTGCTGTGAAGGGGAGAAGTGAGGAGGTCTAATTTAAGTCTCTCAGAGCCTATCCATCTCGGTGCAATTTGCGCTGCCTTCACAATAATTATGATTTATCAAAATGCATTTGCCGCCTGTTAATTATTTACCCTCACACATTTTTAAACTGCGCCAACGTGGAAAATAGATATCACGCAGCTCAATAATTTAGCCCAGAAATTGCCTCACCAGCCATCCAGAAGGGCTAGGAGTTGACATGAGAGATGTAAAAATAGCAAAGAAATACAGTGGGTCACGGTGCCTGTTGGACCTATACTGGTGGTAACGTCTAGCCCGGGCCCGGGTAGGCTGGAAGACAGCAGGCACGCATCAGAGAGATCTATACCCCCTGGATCTGAGTGCTGATGGAGATGACGCGGACGAGCCAGAAGTGGAGCTAAAAACAACAACAAAAAACCCAACAACTCAAGGCTGTAAGTGTTCCGAAGCAAAACGGCTACGACACATACGAAGCTGGCAGCCTGCTGCTCCGCGCACTGTACTCGGATCGTCATCATTTAGACAGGCTGTCACACACACAGGCACAAAGTCTGCATCCCCACACTTCAAACGAGGTGCACTGGTTTTCATAAAAGCCCAACCACACACACGTACACAAACACACACACACACACACACACACACACACGTTTATATACTCTCTCCCTCTCTGCGTGTCTGCCTCACTCTGTCATACACTACACACACACACGCACAGACACGCACAGGTCATAGCACTGCACGGCGCATCAGAACAGCTGATAATCACCATTCCCGTGAAACTCACGTTGTCTCGGCACCCGAGCCTCGTTTAGCCAAGCAGCACCGTAGCCCGATCTCCCTCCCCCGCTTAATGAGCCCACTAAAAAGGCCAGAACTGAACGTGCCGCTTACCTTCCCGACGTAAAGCCATCCCTTTAGTCCGATTCCGTGCTATAAGCAGCCTGCAAAAGCCGAAGTGTGTGCTATCCCCCCTCCCCACCACTGGCAGAAATGTGACTTGAGCTCCGGTTAAAAAATGTGGACGAGACACCCTCTCTCCGCGGTCTGGTTTCGAGGCGGCGGTGCTGATGATGCTGATGATGCTCGCTCTGAAATGCCGATGGAGGACGACGAGACGATTTTGCGCGGGGAGGAAGGGATCTCCTCGCACGGGGCTGTGCGCGAGCCAGCTCCGCTGTGCGGTGTGACAGGGATCCCGGCGCGGTGCGTTTAGCCGCAGTTGAACCCGATGATGCTGTTGCTGGTGAGGCTCGGTGCTGCTATAACAGTATCCCTGGATCATACCACCGCACCGAGGAGAAGGGGGTGTGGCACAGACCGGCCACAGACACAAACACTTGCAGGCGTCAGGAGGTCGTCTGGATCACTAGTCAGACTCGTTCAGGTGATGCCATATGGCTGCACACCGTGGTCCTGCGCTGGAATGCTGACTCATTAAGACGAGGAAAAGTTTCGCTTTTTCATCCGGTCCCACGGAGCAACAGGCCCGAGAGCTGCAGAGGTGCAATTTCGCCCACCCCCCCAATAAAAAAACAATATAAAAATTATACAAATAAGTAAAAATAAAATAAACTCCTGATTGTTGCGAGGAAATATATAGGACCCAAAGAAAGCCTTAAAAAACAACAGGATTCACTTCAATTACTTTTAAGCAGAAGATGGAATATGGCATTAATTTATGGCTGCAGTGGGCCTGGTGTGTTATTACACCTGCACACCATCTCATAAGATGTGTTTTTCTTTGCTAAATTAGTCACCTAATGATTCTGACCTGTGCTCTATGTGCGATGCATTGGAGTGGGTATTTACAGCCAGCCTGCTACAAACAACTTGTGAATGACAGGGGTTCTAATGATGCAGTTTATTATTTCCCCAAAGCGCTGTACGCGCGGGGCTACAAACAACCATTTTGACAGCTGCTTCAGTCTACCCGCCTTTCAGCCTGTCTTGCTATATCCCCCCAACACAACACAGCAGTATGCATCTTTTATCAACAATAGGTTTTGGCACTTTTCGTCAGTTTCATCGGCCAGTTCTCTCTAAACCGTTTCCGCCCCCCGTGCAGGGGATGAAGTGACCCAAGAGGAGACCTCAGTGAGGGGAAAAGGTCTCCAGGTTCATGTCCGTTTGATGTTAGCTGTGCCTGGCTGATGCAGAAATGACCCGTGTGTGTGTCAATGTGTTAATATGCAGCTGCCTGGTCACTGCAGGAGCGTGCTCCCTTTAACTGCACAAGACTCTAATGGATTTTGATCAGGATTCAGAAGGACTCCCCCCGGATCTCTAAAGGTGCTTTCTTACACCGTGGAGAACAGTGCGTCTCTCTGACTCCCTTATTTGCCTGCAGAGTCCTAATGGCAGGCACATTACACCTCCGGTGGCTGGGTAAACGCTCTTTTAAAAGAGCACTTCCTCTTTTTGCCTGACACATCTCACTGAGACATCTCCTTGACAACCAGCTCAATGCAGAGATTTGAAATGTCACAGTGTTTTACTGTGATTCTTTTTGAACATTATTGTCTATGGAGGAGAGAGATAATAGATGTGGAGAGGGGGTGGTTGGGTGGGGGGGACTGGCCTTGCTATACAGGAGAGACTTATTTAAGACAGGATGACACACAGAAAATGAAAGTAATGTTTTATAACTAGCCCTGGCGTACAGCTATGATACAGTGTATCTAATACACTTCATGCTGGGGAAAGTTCATGGAGCAAACACAGACAACATTTTATTTGATAATAAGCCTCATTAGAGCCGCAGAAGCTGTATGGTGCTGGTTAGAGAGCATTTCAGACGTAATGTCAGTTGCATTGAATCTGGTGTCACCGCATTATAGTTAAAGTGACACGACCTAATTAAACAGTGTCTCATCAGGCCATAAATAAAAAAAATAAATAAATGCCGTTGGTCGAAACAAAAAAGATGAGCTTCTTCTCCATAAGACCACGTTTGCTCATCTAATTATTCCTGCCCTATTTGGAAAACATGGAAGCTCAGCTGGGGTGTACAGGGAGGAACAGCGAGCACAGAGGTGGATTTAGAGGTTCATAAAAGACGATGTGAGAGTCTGAAGAGAAAGCAACCGCTACTGGTGTGAATGCTAAGATGGTAGTCTGGCGAGAATCACTTTAATGGGAAGTTGTCCGCAGTCCTGCCACCCGTCCTCTCCCCTTGATTACGAGCATGCTCATCCCCTATGACACATCTATTAAAACCTGTGGGGTCGGGGTACGTTGCACTTCACATGCTGTCATGAAACAAGGGCTAGATCTATAATGCAGCCTTGCCTTAAAGCTACTTCAAGCCTTAGCACTGATATTGGATTCCAAGTATCCCTGCACTACTTCACTTCACAGCTGGAGGCAGTTTCCTTGAGCATTACTTAGTCTCATACATGCAAACTGCAAAGCCAACACAGCTTCTACTTCTCGGAACTCTTTGCTCCTTGTGGGCTGCGTTCGATTGGCCGGCGATCAATCTTTCCACCATGGAAACCAAAAAAGGCAGCCGTTGCACGTTGCAACTAGAAACTAACAATTATTCTCTCAATAGTTTGTAATTCTCCCTGTTGATTATCTCTTTATTTTCCCCTCGGTGTGGTTGCCTCTTCCTGTGCAGTCTTCTAAAAATATTCCTTCCATCTTCTACAATTTCTCTTATTTTTCTGCTTTATTTCTCCCCCATCTCTCCCTCTCTCTCTCAATCCCCCTGCCTAGCACCATCCTCTCTCCAGGGTGACGTTGCTGAAGGGGTTTCTCTCATTCTCTAATAAGGGATCTTGGATCAGTGCTGTCAACAATGCTCACCAGCTGCAGCAAAGATACAGTATTATTCTGCCCTTGCAGTGGATGGCCTGATCTCGGGGGACGTTAAGAGTTAACTGGGGTATTCTTTCTCCGGAAGGGTGTTAGGGATGTGCTCCATCACTCTCTCTCCCCTCTGTTCTCCACCAGTGCTCCAGCATCACCCAGTCAGCCATACGCAACTCGAGTATCTCACCGGAGACAGAGCCAACCATTTATTGAAATCTTTTTTTTCTCTCCTCTTTTAAATGACAGAGCTGTGACCTTTCCCGATGCATACGCTTCACGACCATAAATTCTCACAGATTTCATTTTACATTTCCTCCAAGCATTCACAACCAAATTAACACCTCCACAGCCTTCAACCTACAGGCAAGAATCCAGTATTTTCATCTTCAATTATTACTTCGTTTTTTAAAAAAAATGACAAAAAATAAAAAACTTTTCGATAGGACTTCAGCACTCTAGAAAAAAGGGGGTGGTATAATCTGTCCTGAAAGACACACACATTTTGACAGCACCTTCAAAGCCTGTCCTTTCCTAAGCCTGTCATCTGCTTCCCATCGAGAAAAGGAAAGGGGAAGAAAAGAAGTGAGCATGGAGAGGTAGCTATTGATTAACCAACAACAGTAAGAGCCCTAATGTGTGAGCACGGTGCACCAGTTTCAAAGTGTTGACAGTTGAAACAGCTATATAACCTCACCCAGGCGACACATTCTCCTTCAAACCTTTCTCTCATAATTAGTCATATCCCTGAAAGGGCATGACATTAATAAATTCCACTTCAAAATCCACATGTATAAACTGAGCGGGATTTAAAAGAAAGCTATATTTTTAAGCAGCACTGCTCTGACATTCAATAGCTAGTGAAGAGCGAGGAGGAGATTGCACTACAGAGGACGCAGAATGATACGGGGGGGAGGACATCACTGCACCAAAGACGGGCTCCGAGCACGTGATGCAGGAATTATTGATTTATAAGGCATATCTTTATCCTTACAGTATGCATGAAAGCGAAGAGAACATCAAGAGCATCTCTCAATCACCTTGAGCAATGGAATCAAGTCTTTGTTCTGGGCTTAACAAAGCTTCAACACACACACACACACACACGCTTTGGTCCCAAAACCAAGGCTAAAAAAAAAAAAAGCTTTTTACTTTGGTCCCCTAAAATCTGAGGATTGTTCCCAAAAGGATCAAAGTGTATATGTATGTTTCAGCGGCTTTTGTATTTAAGTGTGTGTGGCGTTGAGTGCTTTCCTCAGACTGTGCAAAAAGCCCTCAGATACCGAACGCCACCCTAAAGCACGGGCACTTCTCCTCTCCTCCTTTTATCACCGTACACTTCTTGCACTCGCTACCCTGCTTACCTGTGACAGGCGCTCCTTTCAAAAGCACCTCATTGCATTTCAAACGCCAGTGACTCCCACTCCCGTTTCCAAGACTCCCACGCAGACGTACGCGCACGCAGCTGTCAGCTGCCCAAATACTGTATATCCCCTGGCCTTCCCTCCCACCCCTTCCTGAACTAACTCCTCCACAACCTCGAGTTGTTGAGAAAATAATATTTTATGCATGCCACAGCAGCCCACACACAGACACAGCTTATGAAAGACATACCGAGCCTGCTTCCCTGCCAACATTTGTGTGAGCGTCGTGCGTGTCTCCGTCTGCGCTCACGTATATTTGTGTGCTGCTTGTTTTTATATGCTAAATTAAGATGCACTTAAATGATGTTCTTGTATTTAAATGCAAGAACACATTGCGCAGCACTCGCTTTGCAGTGTCTCAGGGATCAATATACATTGTGCGGATGCTGTGTCTATAAAACTTAGAGCTCCAAAAGGCCACGGGAGTCTAGTTTTGGCATAGGCACCACATTCTCGGGAGAATTCATCACAGCAGCGGATTCAGATGGAGTCTGCCTACATACCTTAGCATTTGTCAAAACAGGAGAGGACACAGTACAATGAATTTGCATCTGTTTGAAGTGGTATTATTAATTCATGCCAATGAGACACTGCATAAGGGAGACTGGGTAAAATCTGAAAGGGGGGAAAGTCCCAGTAAGCAGAGGGACTGTTTGATCTCGCTGCGTCTTCTTGTTCTCGTGCAGCTTGTTGAAGCTATATTGTTGTCCAAGCATCTTTATGACTACAGGAGGTGCCCCGTATTAGCCGAGCCCATTTGGGAACAACAGGTTGGTATATACGCATGGGCCTATCTTATTTAATCAGCATGTGTTGAGCTAAATGACAAGCCATTATCACTGACCACCCATTGACTACTGCTCAGCTTCTCAAACAGCCCAAGCAAAAGGTCAAACACCGATAATGAGTAGAGAGAAAGAGCTATTCCTAATTAGACATGAATGTAAAATCTGAATGTGAAATTAGGCCCGGTATGCGGGAGCAGGAGATACGGCGTGACCAGTGTATTCCAGCTGCACGCGATATATTTACTCTTTTGTCTGTTTTATTGCTTCACACTGGTTGGCCCCAGAGTGTGCGCACAATGGATTGTGTATTTCTCATGATTTATATTTAAGCATTCACAGGGTGTGAATTGTTGGTGTATCTGCATGCACCGCAAGGTTGCCAGTGCTTGCATACTGCACATGTATGCGCGTGGTACCCATGGGTAGATTGTGCATATGCTGGCATAGCTATTTGGGTGTGTTTGGGTGAGTGGGGGGGTGTGACAAATATAGTGGTGGCACATTATCAGCAGCAACACAAACACAGGCTGGCAGCATCCCAGCTGTTAAAAGGGGTCTTTATTTGTGCGTGTGCGTGGCTGTGTGCGTCTGAATTTAGGCAAGAGAAACAAGGAAGGGTAGTGCCAAGGAGGGAGGGGTTTTGCCTTCAGGGAGAGTGGTAATTACACGAGAGTGCGCTGAAGATAAAACATATTAATGGTAATACTGGTCAGAGGGGTGCTGTCCTTGGGGTTTCCTGGAGAAACATTTTAAGCTCTGACAACGCTGTTGATTTAAATCTGCAGCAAACACTGTAATTCCCCTCTCCGGTTTCTTCCTGTTTCTGCTCGACCCAATGAAGTCGTCAGCACGTCTTTCCCATCTTTCCCATCTTTCAACCAGTGGGCTTAAGCTCAAGCCCCGGTGACAGGAAGCATTTACTTTGCTTAAGTGTCCTTGAGCATTTTTTAACTTAATCCCCACCTGCTCTAGGGGCGCTGTTCTGTTGTTAACCTGTGCTCCCTGCAGAGGCTTGTAGAGCAGAATTTTACCCTACAGGCCACACAGCTTCCCACAGAAGCGGCTCTGTCCATGGTGCTGAAATACAGCAGCTAAAATCAAGACATATGCTGTATCCAACTTTATAAGCGACATGCTAATTGTAACCAATATTCAGTATGCATAGCGTTCATTCTGGAAAAGTGCTGAAATTAAGCATACTCAAAGATAACAGTATGCATACTAAATTCACTTGTATTCAAGTGCGCTGTTGATGGACGTTATTATCCCACAATGCTGCAGAAGAGCTCTTCGCAGCTGGGGATGAAAAAATAAAATAAAATAAAAAACAAACATTTAGATTTCTCTTTGTGGAAGAGAATAATTTGATATTCAAAGAAAACACACTTTCTTGGAGAGATTTAGAGGAGGAGATTGATAGCATTTCCTCAGCTTCTAACACCCAGCTGTGAACAACAGAGAAAAGTAGCCTTCCGACTTCACATGTCAGCACAAATCCTGTATTATTTCCTTCTATTTTAGAAGACAGAGCCGTCAAAAGTTAGATTAATTAGTTGTATATTAATTAGTTGTATGTATATATATATATATATATATATATATATATATATATATAGAATAGCTTGTGCAGTATGTATGAACAATATGAAACTGGTACACAGTGTTCCAGTGTCAATGCATTTCTGCTAGGAGATAAAACAATTGCTATGAGCATACATTCAGTTACTACAGATAATAGAGGTGGTAAAGAATCTAATCTCATCGCGGCGAAACTCTAACAACACAGTAAATCATCTTTACGTTTACCGAGGACAGACCCACACGCTTACATGTGTCCTGCTCTGCAGAGGGCCAGCTCTGAAACAGCAAATGTTATCTGGGTGAGGCACAGCACATTTAGAATATTAAAATGAATAATTAAAAATGCCTAATAATTTCTCCTCTGTGCTATATGTGATTAGAATTAAAGGAGAAGCCTTGAAAAAAAGCTCTGTAGTTGTGATTGCTATCAGAGTAGCGTGACTTAAGAAACAAAATTTGCTCATGCATCAACATTTTGCAGACAGATTAATAACGTATTGACCAAAAACTCACATTTTATGTCTGTGTTCTTTAAGCCTTAAACTCACAAATATCACCAGACTCCCAATAACTTGTTTTTGCACCCATTTTGTATTTCAGTGGATCACAATGAGAATTCAGCTGTGACTGCCCTTGGCTCCAAATTACTCTCAGGCAGACTGTGGTACGTGGATGGGTTAGCGAACAACAATGGAGTGACTTATCAATCCAGCTTTGAATGATCATGTTTTCGCTCCTTACGATGCTCATCATGACCAAGGATGGTTGCTTTCTCTTTTTCTCTTGCGCTATTATATTAAAGATAAACAACAAAAATAGCTTGGGTGTATTTAAATGTTTTCATCCCTCCTCACAAAGGTAGCTATGAGCCAAAACAGTTTACAGAACCGAAATGGCCTCAAAGCACGCTTTCTCTGGCAGCTTTTTAGTGACGGAGTCTGTAAGCATATTATTTTCTGACAGTCTGAACAACTAATTTAAATTGGGAGATTTCAGTGTTTGTTTTGTTGTTGTTGTTGTTTGTGCTCTGATCTCCGGTTTGAATCAGACTTTGATAACGAGCTTGTGTTCAGACTAAAAAAAAGAGACTGCATCGCTGCGCTGCAGTTTTCAGACGGAAATAAATGTGTCCTTGAAAAGGTGTGAGATGCTGTGCAGGAAGCTCTGAGGTAGGGTTTAGGTTACTGTTGTTTGCTGAATGAACTCACATTAATGGACGCTCATGCTGAGACGTCCACCTTTACAACATAAACATGCCTGTTCACAGCCTGGTACAAAAAAAATGGCTTTACAGCTATAGAAACACGGTAAGGAGAAAGTTTGCGTGACTCGGGGTGTGGCTTCTTTTTCTGACAGGTGGATATTATAAACAGTGGACTCGTGCTTTGCTTGCTGTCATGTTGTTTGCTTTTATTAAGCCTTATATGGATGAAAGGGTGGAACCTTCTTTTATCAGCTATCTTATCAAGCTGCGTTCAAAAACCATACGTTTTTGGTAAACACATATATTGGCTAATTAGTGCTAAGGAGTGAGTTAGTAAAATACTAGAATCCTGCTCCTCACATACAAGGTCTTAAATAATCAGGCCCCATCATATCTTAATGATATGATGTAGTACCATATCACCCCATTAGAGCACTTTGCTCTCACACTGCAGGCCTAGTTGTTGTTCCTAGAGTATTTAAAAGTAGAATGGGAGGCAGAGCCTTCAGTTTTCAGGTCGCTCTTCTGTGGAACCAGCTTCCAGTTTGGATTCGGGAGACAGACACTATCTCTACTTTTAAGATTAGGCTTCAAACTTTCCTTTTTTGCTAAAGCATATAGTTAGGGCTGGACCAGGTGACCCTGAATCCTCTCTTAGTTATGCTGCAATAGACGTAGGCTGCTAAGGGACTCCCATGATGCATTGAGTTTTTCCTTTTCAGTCACCTTTCTCACTCAATATGTGTTAACTCTCTGCACTGAATCACAGTTGTTATTAATCTCTGTCTCTCTTCCACAGCATGTTTTTATCCCGTCTTCCTTCTCTCACCCCAACCTGTCGCAGCAGATGGCCCCGCCCCTCCCTGAGACTGTTTCTGCCGGAGGTTTCTTCCTGTTAAAAGGGAGTTTTTCCTTCCCACTGTCGCCAAAGTGCTTGCTCATAGGGGGTCATATGATTGTTGGGTTCTTCTCTGTATGTATTATTGTAGGGTCTACCTTACAATATAAAGCGCCTTGAGGTGACTGTTGTTGTGATTTGGCGCTATATAAATAAAATTGATTTGAATTGAATTTAAATTTCACTCCCTAAAACTGAAGCACAAACTCCTTGGATGGTCTGTACCACACACTAAGCCATAACATTAGTCTTGTAATCCACTGTAAATGCTCCAAAAGGCACCAGCAGCACAAATACAGTGCAGGGATCCAGCTTAATTACTCGACTACTAAGTAGTGGATGAGCTCGGTTCAGTTCAGTTGTGTTTATATAGCAACAAATTACAAGAACAGTTACTTTAAGATACTTTATACTGTAAGGTAAAGACCTTTCAATAATACAGAGAAAACCCAACAATCATATGACCCCCTATGAGGAAGCACTTGGCAACAGTGGGAAGGAAAAACTCCTTTTTAACAGGAAGAAGCAGGCAGAACCAGGATCAGCCATTTGTCACAACTATTTGGGGGTAAGGGGAGGGAGACAAGATAAAAGAGAGACAGAGATTAATAATGATAATTAAATGCAAAGTGATTAAGCAGGTGGAGGGTGGGAAAGAAAAACCCCCTTTTAACAGGAAGAAACCTCCAGCAGAACGAGGCTCAGGATGGGGCAGTCATCTACCACGACTGGCTGGAGGGCCAGGGTGAGCTGTGCCCCCTAACTCAGTCGTCCAGGTGGATGAGCTTTGAGTTGTTATGAAGATAAAACTATTCATAATGGCAAAAACAATCTTCTTTTGCACCAGGCTTTAAGCCTGCTGTTAAACGCAGTAATGTTTTTGCGTCTGTGGGGATCGACTCCTAGAGGAACTGCAATTTTTGCCACTTCCACACTGGCTTCATTTTGCAGCTCCACAGGTTGGCCCTTGGTGAGTACTCAGGCACGTGGCTGTACTCAAAAGCTGTCCAGCCACATCTCATTCCCCGGGTATCAAATTATACTGTTTTGTCACAGCTGCTGACGTGTCTCAGTTACACATACGGTGTCATTTTGCAGTGTTACATGACACACGGGGTTATGGCATCAGTCATTCCCACCTCATCATTTTACAGCATGCGGGGTTGCTATTTTTAAGTGGCACATTTTAAATAAGTCTACATTTTTTTGGACCAATGACTAATCAGTTTTCAGTGTGGGAACCTAACCTGGTCCAAGCAAAAAGTGACAATTAAACGCATGAGCCAGTGAGGAAAAAGGAGGAAATAATGCAAACACAAGGGTCTAAATGCTGATGAAAAAAAGGTCCATGAAGACATTTTGTGCTTAAGGGTGAGACCGAGGTGGTGCCTGTCAAAAATGAGCTTGTTAGGCTTTAGCTGAGCAAATCTGACCTCTTAAACTTGTCGTAGTGTTGGTGCCTTTTGAAATATTTTTAATGCAGTTATATGACAAAGAACTGTGCTCCAATTTAGCTGATTTAGGAATGTAATTATTTAGTTAGAGCTGTAGCAGGTGACCTCAAACCCTCCCTTAGTTAGTAGGTCTAGGCTACTGGGAGCGTCTCATGAGTGTTTCTTCTTCACTCTCCACGTGTTTACACACAACTCTGCATTTAATCATTGTTATTAATATATGGCTGTCTTTTGTTCTGTGTCCTTCCCTTCACGCCCAACCAGTTGTGGCAGATGGCTTCTCCTCCCCGAGCCTGGTTTTTCCTGTTAAAAGGGAGTTTTTCATTCCCACTGCTCCCCCACTCTCACTTCCCATTGCTCAAAGTGGTCGTCTGATTGTTGGGGTTTTCTCTGTATTATTGTCGGGTCTTTACCTCACAATATAAATCCCATTGAAGCAACTGTCGCTGCAGACGAAGCTAGTATTAACTGCCAACTTAGCACTGCACACTTTGACTCAAATATTTCTCCCTCCAAAAAGACACAAAATGCTAAACTGAGGCTTCAAAACACAACTTCACAAACTACAGTCTCTAATGCTGCCTATTGTGTGTCACTCAAGTCAAATCAAAACACACCTGCATAGCCCTGACATCTTTTCACAAAGAATCCCCTTTTCCTGGACTTCCTCTGTAATTGCTGTTTACATAAATATGAAATATCAAAGCTTCATATCGAGGGCCTCGCTGTTCCTTCCTGCCACAGATTACAGTTCTTCATGTCTATGACTGCATGCTTCATTGTCTCATGCTGAACAAGGAATTTGGCACGGCTTTAATGACTCCCTGATGGCTCTGTGATGGATACCAATCTGAATGTGAACTTTCACATGAAAACTGAAGACAGTCTCACTCCACTTTCTGCGTGTCTCTAAGGTTTGTGGGTGTCATATTAAACAAGGAGCACTGTTATATTTATGGAACATTCTGTATTCTATCTACCAAAAGATGTGTGGTACAGTGCAGGATACCCTGCGGCCTCATGCCAAGTTTGATGGGAAGGAGAAGTGAAGGGGTAAGTCAGACCTGCAAGTCTGGGGTATTGGGTTGCATTTAAGTAGTCTGTGTGTGTGTGTGTGTGTGTGTGTGTGTGTGTGTGTGTGTGTGTGTGTGTGTGGCAGTGGATGGGAACTTGAAAACATCGATAGGTAATGTTGAGGACCTGACCAGGCACCGTGGGGCTGATCCAAAAGGCGTCAATGATTCTGCAGGCGTGAGAGAGTACAGTGTTGTTGATCTGTGATGGAGCATCAGTTGGCAAGGCGTTAAACGCTCCTCCGTTAACACTTTCACACGCAGCTTGTCAGTGTAATAAAAGCCTACAGGCAGACATGCGCACATACTGTAAACTCTTCCCTCCACTTTGATTTAACCTTGTTAAGCTGTTTCACAGATATTTTTCTGAGTGGAGATGGGTTTTCCGCCTGACATCTGATAGGCGAGTTAATTAAGACAGTGACATTATTAAAGCCAAGAGTGACTGTGGCGTGTTTTTTATTAATTCACTATCTGACCTTTCCTCTGGATTCAAGCTAACACCTGATACCTTCGCAATTACGGTATCACACCCCGAAGCTTTCGGAGAAAATGGAGAGCGCTTTGAATTCGGCTGTTAACATCTCCAATCTCAGCGTGTTGAGTTTTCCGTTTTGTTTCTGTGTCCTTCTATGACACCAAAGCCCCGTGGAGGGACTGGTGACTGCGTGGAGTGACATATCAAGGCAAGTCACACATACAAGGCAGACATTTTCTGCATATGGTATGAAGGAGCTCTGTAACAAAACTATTGTGCGTGATATAAAAACAGCATTTTGTTTGAATATTACTTCTCAGAAAAGGTCGAAACTTTAAATAGGAGAAATCTGACATTTACATAAATACAAAAAAAAAGAGTAATTTCCAAAACCAATTTCCCACTTGTACAGCTCAGCTCGAAGAACTCACTGCCTGTAATATTAAGCCAACGAAATTATTCATTGATTTTGTCTAAAAAAGCCACCGTGTTACACAATATAAGGCTTTCAGCAATAAAGTTATGAACCAATGAGACTCAAAGGGCAATGATGACAAACAATGCTGCTGGGATCCCACTCTCTAGTTAATCCTGTGACTTTCCCTTTGGCCAAAAGTCATGAAATGACAGTTTGTTATCAGGTGCAGTTGAGCCAACATTTGCACAGCTTATCCCATGAGCAGAAACATTACTATTTTTATCTGGCGCTCTATTTGTTTAAATCCATAAAATTAGTCATCTTTGACTGCAGGTAAAAACTTAAAATTGGTGTGTTTTAAAGTGGAATTTGAAAGCCTTAGAGCTATGATTTCTGGTAATACGATCCCCATAATTAAGCATTAAAATCTGATTTTTTTTGGTTTTTGCATTTAACCAAAAGCTAGGGAAAGATTCAGCATTAAATATTTTTACTTTGCCAAATCGCTAAGCAGATATTGCTAAGCTAAGCGCCTAGATACAAGTGTCCTTCAGTTATAAGGCTCTTAAAGTGGCATGTCAGTCTAAGAAAAGCACACATGCGAATTAAATAAAAAAAATAATAGTGATGATGATAGCCTAATTCCTTTCAGCTGCTTCCGTTTCAGAGTTCTGAAGGCTATTAATGTGTACGCTGGCTCACAGCCATGTCTTACTGTGGCACTTAAACACAACACAGCTATCATTAATGTAATTAGTAACACCTGTGCTTTTCCTATAATTAAAAGTAACACTGTAAAGTTATCCACTTCTTTGGCATCTTGTCTTTCAGGATAGAGCTGATGGGGTGAGAACCCTTTCAGCTGTTTGCTTTGGTTTTCCAAACACAGATTTTCTACATGCACAGCCCTGTCACTCTAACCAACACAGACGTTTATCTTTGCTCGTCTTAGCACAAAAAGTAAGAACATTTGTGTTTGGTCGATTATTCTTTTGTTGTAGCAATGTTTCTTGGCAATAAATCTTGCACTGTTGGAAAGCAACTGAATTACATCACATTTTATTAATTACAAATTGCTAATATGTCTTGTTTCTTCAGACCTCATCCAATCCAATAAATGACACCAAACAAGAGTCAGTAGCAGAATAAGCTGTTTGGCTTTGCAAGAAAAGATTTGGCAAGTTTTTCATGAGCACAACCCACACGCTCAACTCTGCTGCTCAACCTACAAATGCATTTTTCTTACAAATTTGGCAACATTTACAGAGAATAAACAGGCTTTCCAGTGGTATAAAATTTATTCCCAAGAAGCACTGATGCAATAAAGAAATAATCACCCAAACGCAAATTTCCTTAACTTTTATACTGTTGGATATGTTTTTTTAAGCTACATTCTGCTTTTTTTTAAGTGTTGCAGATTTGAATTATTTACAATTTACCTTTTGCATATCCTTCCATCTGATGAGATGATGGGACTTTTACTAGCTCTCCTCCTGGGGGATGAATATGACAGGAAGATATAATTATGTTAGTTTGCGCAGCTAATGTTACTTCTTGTGTTTCTGGCGCCTCCACAGCCCACTTAGGTGGCAATCTCGCAGCTGAGTCCACCAATTTGTTGTGACTTTAACTCCTAGTTCCTCCCTCTGTACATTTCAAAGTCCTCGCTGGTTCTCAGACGCTTTAGTGTTTCTCTTTTATCCACTAGCTTAGGCTAATGATAGCACAGCAAGGCAAGCAACAGGTCAAACAGCAAACCTTCAACTTTGAGAAAACAAAGAAAAACAACTTCACAAGCTCTTTTGTTCCTTTAGATGCCACACTTAATGCAAACAGGTTAGTCCAGTTCAAACATTTAATTCTTTCCACAAGTAAAAGTTTAAATGCAAATGAAAAAGTAACAGCCCTCATTGGAAATAAAATGGACTTCTGTGCAGGGCTTTTTGCACCACGGACCGGTTTAGTGTCAGACAATATTTTCACGGACCGGCCTTTAAGGTGTCGCGGATAAATACAACAAAATAAAATGATATGACCGAGACAAAAACTGTGGTATTTTGTAAATATAATAATAAATGTGAATTCACTGTGTAATTGTGTAACTTTATTAGCAGCGTCCTCGTAAAATGTGCCAACAACATTGAGAGTAACATCCTCCTCTCTGCCCCTTAATGCTCTCTGGTTGCTATGGTAATGCATAAATATTTCTTTCAAAATAAGACACAACTACAACACGGGAACAGACCCAGGGGAACCGAGTTAACGATAAAAACCCTAAAACCATAAATTTCACACTCGAGCCTCAACTCTCGCGGCCCGGCATCAAACGACTCACAGGGTTGGGGAACGCTGCTTAAACAAATAGGCAGTGTTTTTACATTGTCGCTAAAGATGGACTTAAATGCAATATGTGGTAGTTTCACCTGTAAGTACATTGCTCATTATAAGCCGACCATTGTGCTAAGTCAAAAGTAAGCAACGGTTTCCACTTCTGCAAAAGTAACTGGAGAGAAGTCACGACCATTAGACACCAGTGATCTAAAGCAACAGCACTGGTTTATGACCAAACACCAGAATGAGACACTTCACAATAATGTGGCTTTTTTCCATCAATCTGTCACCTGTTTGCATTGCCTCATTGAAGACTGAGACAACAGTTCCAATAAAAAAAGAAGCACTGATCATATTCTTCATCCACTTCCAGTTAACAATTGAGATGTAACTTGAGGACATCCAAAAATAAGAGCTGGACAACACACACTAGTCTGAGTCTCTCAGGCTCGTGGCGGCATCGCTGATTCAAAGCTAGAAGTGATTCTGTGTTGCTGTTTGTACTGAACGGCTGGTTATTAACAATGCCACAACACTGCGCATTATCTGTGTGTGTAGCTACATTCAAAATAGCAGGTTATGAAACACACTGAATCATTTGGCAAAGCCACGAAAATAGCACATCCCGGCTGTGTGGCATGACTATTTTTTTCCCTGTTGTTTCTGTAGGCCTGCGAGGAGGGGGGAAAAATAACAGGATAAAAGAGAATGAATTGAACTGATTCATGGCAGCTTTAGCCGTGTTGTAATGCATATTTTGTGACAAGCGGTGTTATTTTTGCTTGTGTTCACTGATTTGTTGGAACCGTGTTTACAAGATGAACACACACATTGATATATACAAATAGTACATAGCATAAATACTGTAAATTTAAAAAAGTAAATGCCTGTTTTTGAAGAAATACACACAGAATACCACAAACACATGCCCCCAGTGTTTGCATATGAGATTCATTGTAGCAGTCTATCAGTCTGGAAGGGCTGCCCTGATGATAAGATGATATGTAGCTGAAAGCTCATGGAGCACAGTGCACCAGAGGTCCCTGAACCCCAGAGACTGCTTTGCAGGGAACCAAAGGCATATCTGCAGGCAGCTACATCACACGCTAGTATCTGTCTGGAGCTGGTGTACATCATCATGAGCTCTGTAACACCCGGTACTGAAACATCCAAACGTCGACATTCCCAGCGGAGCATCGCTTTCTCGTCTACAAAGCCAGAACATATTGCATTACAGTAGTGAGAATTTGAAACAGTACTGTATCTGTTGGAGGTTTTGTGTTGAACCTCAAAGGTAAGTTGGATAAGTTGAAATCTGCCAAGTGTAGTAGAAGGTGGTCTTTAGTTGTTTTTGGGCTCCGAGGTCGTCTTCATGCAATGCACCCTGATTGAGAAAAGGGGGGGTGAATCTGTAAACAGTGTTAATCACCAGAACAGAATAATGTGATTTGCTCATAATGAGGAGGGGTGTAGCACATCACACTTAGAGCTGTGATTACTGACGTCTCACTGAGTACCGATGTAGCAGAACTAATTCATACATACAAATGTATGTCTAAAAAAAAACATGAATTTGCTTCAGGCTAATTAATAATCAAACAAACCAACGAGCAGTGAAATACCCAGAAGATGCGTCCGACTATGCTAGGTGTCTTAAGATCACAATAAAGTGCCGTCAATATACCCAGAAGCTGTGCCGTGCATGTCTTCATCTGTAGAAATGTGATGCTTTTTTCTCCCCCCTTTCACATTCACACCAGGCTGTGGCAGACTCAGAAAGTCTTTTATCTGCAGGGATGCAAACATTTGTGAGAAAGAAAGGCGAGGAAAAGATTACGCAAAGGAGCAGGATCTTTATCCCTGTTCAAACGGGGCCCATCAAAAAAAATGCTTTCAACTCCTTCTCTGTTTCCTTTGGTAATGACATTTGCAAATTTGGCTTTGCCAGGTCAAACGATATGAGACATTTCCCATCTGTGTTGATTTTATTCAGAGGTCTCGATAAAGGGACGAAGCTTAAACCGAATCTACCCACGGACGAGGCGTGTTGACTTTAATTAATGAACAGTTTAAACCAGGATTGATTCACATTTTAGGCACGTTCGCGTCAGGAACAGATGACAGTTAGCGTAAGCCCATTGCGAGCTTAAATTCCCTGACTGTCAATACTGCAGATGACAAAGTATGTAAGGAGTGCAAGGGTCACAGCAGCTGCGCGCAGACATTTGTTACAATGCAATAACTGTATCTGCAGTCCAAGGATTATTTAGGTCTAACACAGAAGTGCTTTCTCCAGCACTTCTGTGTTAGTGCTGAAAAACAAAAGAGGGGAATTAGGGCACTGCATTGTTGTCACAGTTTACAATGTAACCCAACAATTAGCAGTCCTACTTGCTATCCCCTGTGTCCACTGTGTTAATAGTCTTGGGCAGGTTCCAGTATTCCATTACTGAATAATTGGACAGCGTAGTGGGCCATCGCTGAGCCCCCTTGCTCTTGCCAAGAGAGAGGTGAAAGCCTTATTGATCCCATGTCTGAATCTCTGATCAATCACCCCAAATCAGCCCCCGGGGATGAGGGAGGTAAAACAGGTGACAAAGGATATCTCTATGACTATGTACATATTAATCACAGCGGGGGTGTGGGGTGGAGGGGGAAAGAGATGCGGGTGCAATCGCAAGCAGCATCTGGCTGCAGATTCCTCACTGAAGTCTCAGGTGGGCGGGGAAAATAGCACTGGACCGCCGCAGAGCGTGCGAGAGGACAGTCGGGTCAGTAAAGCTGCCCTGACTCTCCAGGTGACAGGAGCGGCGGCGGCGGCGGAGCCTGCTGTGGTTTCCTGTAATTGAGTTAAATAAATGATTGCGTTTCCAGTGGCGGTTGCTGCGGCCTTCAGCTTTATGCCTGGCTAGAGCCACAGCCGATTTAATTAATTTTTAATTAGGAGGGAAAATTGCTGGCCTATTCCACTGGGACCTTTAAGACATCTGTGCATTAGAGATAACATTCTTAAATACCCCGAGCCGCCCAACAGTGAAAGCTATGAGGAAAGCACGGCTTGCATAGTCCGGGGCCACGGGAGGCAGACGGGGGTGCTGTTAAAAGTTTTTGAGTGCATGTCGGTCGCACTCGACGTGATTGTGGTTTGTTGATCATTGGTGTGAATGTCACCAAGCCAGCGTGAGCTCAAAGCCTCGGGACTTGAGACGATTCCTGTCACGGAGGTTCCTGTCACTGTCATGTCCAGCTTCAAATGATTGATTGATTGAACTTACCCTCCATCCTGTCATGCACAAACACTTGTACACGTGGAGGCGGCATATCATTAATTTTCACACAATGTGATCCACTCTCTCCTAATGAATATGTATAGCTGTCCTATTTTCCTTTCTGCTGCCACGTAATCCCTCACATACTTAGCCCTTTGCATGCTGTGGCCGGGGCTTGATGTATGGCAGTCGTGGTGTGTAAGATTGTAGCGGGCGGATGTTCAACAGCCTGTTGGAAGATGTTTTACAGCCCAGGCGAGCAGTATGTTGTCACAATGTGTTCAATATCACAACGCATCAAAATTTACTGCAGGCTTCCAGCACTTTCCATTCATTGTACTTTATCGCTGTGGCGACACACATTGATCTTGGCAAATAATACTTTTTATTATTGAACATTACCCCACGCACTCCATAATCAGATTTATTTCCTGTCCAGCATGTCTGCGCTGAGGCCTATGAACAGATATGAGAGCAGATATAAACGAGAGAATTCTGCCCTATACTTGACGGGATAATATCCATGAAGAACACTCTATCGGAGAAGGAGACGGTATCTGTGTTTGTTGTGCCTGAGGAAAAACACCTGACCTCTGATATGGACTGACAAGTTCTCATAGAAATATGGGAACTGATAGCAAAGGAGGCCTCACATTTGATCTTGCGGGGTGTCACAGACCACCTGTTCATCTGCTTACGTAGAGACCTATGCTACATTGCTTCATTCAGATCACTAAATTCAGGTGTTCCATTCACTTTCATGCCCACAGGTGTACAGAATGGTGGCATGCAGACTGCTTCAACAAACACTCGTGAAAGAATGGGAGCTCTCAGGTGCTCAGTGAATTCCAGCGTGTTACTGTGATAGGATGCCACCTGTGCAACAACTCCAGTCATGAAATTTTCTCACTACTAAATATTCCACAGTCAACTGATAGTGGTATTATAACATGAGCTACTCAGCTACAAGGTAGTAGGCCGCATAAAATCACAGAGCGGGGTCAGCGGATCCTGAGGTGCAGAGTCCACAAAGGTCACCAACTTTCTGCAGACTCCCAAACTTCATGTGGCCTCCAGATTAGCTCAAGAACAGTGTGCAGAAAGCACATTGTTCAAGTATTGATGAGTTTCCATGCAGCTGTATCCAAGCCTTGTATCACCAAGCGCAATTGTGTTGGAAAGCGTTGCATTCAATGCTGTAAACAACACCGCCACTGGACGGTGGAGATGTATTCTCTGGAGTGATGAATCACACATCTCTGTCTGGCAATCTGATGGATGAGTCTGGGTTTGGCGGTTGCCATGAGAACGATACTTGTCTGACTACATTGTACCAAGTGGAAAGTTTGATGGACGGGGGATGGTGTGGGGCTTTTTTTGAGGAGTTGGGCTCTGCCCCTTAGTTCTAGTGAAAGGAACTCTTAAAGCTTCAGCATACCAAAATAGTTTGGACAATTTCATTCTCCCAATTTTTCAGGAATAGTTTGGGGATGGCCCCTTCCTGTTCCCACATGATGGTGCACCAGTGCACAAAGAAAGGTCCATAAAGACATAGATGAGCAAGTTTGGTGTGGAAGAACTTGACTGGCCTGCAAACAGTCTATCTCAACTCGATAGAACACCTTTGGGATGAATTAAAGCAGAGACTGTGAGACAGGCCTTCTCGTCCAATTGTGTGGTAAGACTGGTCAAAAATTCCATAAACACTCCCAACCTTTGTGGAAAGCCTTCCCAGAAGCTGTTAGAGCTGCACAGGGAGGTCTGACATCATGTTAAATTCAATGGATTAAGACTGGAAAGTCACTCGAGTTAATATGTAAGGGCAGTCAAGTGAATACTTTTAGTAATATAATGTGACATGGATGATCAAAACTGCTATGTTATTAAATAAAAAGAAAATGAACCAATGAAATAATAACTTATTCTGACATTAAACACACGAAAAATACGGATAAAATAAATGTGGACTTGAATAAATGTATAAACCTTAACGTCTGAGTAATTATTATTTTCATCTTGATTAGGTAAGCACCTCAGTTCTCTAAGCATCTCTTGACTGGAGTGGGAGCAAAGAAATGAGGATCAACCAGTACTTGAAGCCTTGAAACACTTGCAGCAACTTCATTTGCAAAATCAGTGAGAAATACCTAAAAACAATCAGAAATAAAGAAGAAGCCCTCCGAGAGCGCTCACCCAGGGCAGCTCCCTCTCTACTCAGCATTTCCTTTAAAGGGAATAGTATGGTATTTTGTATATATTCATTTTATTTTCTTTGCCCTTTTGAAACTTGCTTTGAGAAGTTTATAGTGCAGTAAAAACAGGTGCAAAGTGCAGGCTTTTTAATACTACTTTTAAGTAACAGAATTTTGAGTATAATTAATTTTTTCTATTTATGTGGATTCATTCTTTCTCTCGACAAAACTTTCTTTGAAGATACATTTTGGGGTCAACTTGAAAGAGAGGCAGGTGGGAAATATAAATGTGAGGTCAGAGGTCAATGAGACAATATTTGGATGCAAGTGATAATGTGTTATTTAGGATCCTGATATATCAGTATAATTTCCTAATGATACGAATATAAACAAAGGCAGTGAGATTTGAAGCAGTTTTAAATATAAAAGACATTTTGTGAAAGTTTGAGTTTATTTGAAGAAGAGGTCAGAGGTCAGAGGTCCAAGGTTACATGATATTTAGAATATCATTCCCTATATTCCTATATGTTGTCAATTCAAACAAATGCAGTAAGAAAAATTAGTTTTAAATAGCACTGAATAAAATTATTAGCACTTTGACCTTGAGATGAATCTTTTGACCTTGAAAGAGAGGTCAGAGGTCAAATGTGACGTGGTATTTGAAATCTTTATATGGTACTTTCTGTCATGAATCGCTGTGTGGCAGGCGGGAGATTGGACCCAAAATGCAGGACTCACTGCACACGAGGATAAACTGAAAATGCAGCTTTATTTCCTGACACAAAGAAAACGGTACTACTACACTAAACTCTAAGCACACAAGGAAAACACGGGGAAATGCACACAACAATGAGGCACGACGCGACACCGAACTGAGAGAGACGCTGACCTAAATACACAGAGGGATAACAGGGACGTGAGGACGCACGAGGAGCACAAATGACACGGGTAACCATAACAGGGGAAGACCAAACACAACCTGACAGACACCGACGCAGACTATCAAAGTAAAACAGGAAGTACACAGACATAGACTGGAGAGGGAGAGAGAGAACACGCAGGAGCACGAGGGAAAGAGGCAGACATGACAGGTTGGGAAAACAAGATGGGAAAAAAACAGAAGGGAAAACGAGGCACAAGAACTCACACAACAATATAAACGCAGACACCCAGGGGGAGACACAGAGGGCAACAACACGGGGAAATCTAATAAACAATACTGAACAGAATAACCTAGGAAACCTATAATAATCCTTAACATAATGCAAAAAATGCAAAAAATGACAAAAAACACAGGAAACTCAAACCGATGGGTCAAAATGACCCAGGACCATGAAACTTTCTATATGTTGACAACACACACCACACACAATAGTTTCTAATGTATAAGACTTTTTTAATTTTAACTTTCAACAATAAATCATTCAGTTGACCTTGAACACTTTGGTAGACGAAAGCAAAATTTTAATGGATCATGAACATGACCTCACTTTACACCAAGTTTATAAGTCTTACCAGAATCCACGCAAAACATTTTGAGTTATCGTGTTTACAGCCAGACACTCACACACTTCCTTGGCAGAGGTAACTACTCTCTGGACGCTTCATTTGGTGCATCTTCTAGCACCAGTTGGACCTCCTTTTGCCTTCAGAGCTGCCTTAATTCATCATGGCATAAATCCAAGAAGGTGCTGGAAACATTCCTCAGAGATTCTGGTTCATATTGACATGATAGCATCAGACAGCTGCTGCAGATCATTTGGCTGTGAGTCTCCCATTCCAAGAAAACTCGCCATTTTCACTGTCAACAGCCTGAACCGTCGATCCCAGGCAGGATGGATCCTGCTTTCATGTTGTTTATGACAAATTCTGACTCTACCATCCAAACGTTACAGCAGCAATCAAGACTCATAAAAACCAGGCAATGTTTGGTGATCCTTTGTAAATTGTGCCTTCTGCTGTTGTAACTCATCTGCTTCAAAGTTTGATGTGTTGCGCATGAGATGCTCTTCTGTATACCTTGGTTGTATGGAGTAGCTTCGTATCAAAGCAGCCTGGCCATCCTGGGACCTCTGACATCAACACTTTTGCCAGTAGAACTGCTGCTCGCTGGATATTTTTTGGCATTCCCTGTAAATGCTAGAGATGGTTGTGTGGGTAAATCCCAGCAGATCAGCAGTTTCTGGAATACTCAGAGCAGCCTGCCTGGCTAAAAAAAAAACCCACAAACACTATATTCAAAGTCACTTAAAATCACATTTCTTCCCCAAAGTGATGGTCAAATATGAACTTCAGTAGGTTGTCTTGACCATGCCTGAATGTCTAAATGCACTGAGTTGCTGCCATGTTTTGTTTTGTGCAGCTGAACAAAGTAGGCAGTGATTATCAACAGGGAAAATAATGCTGAAATTAAAGAAGTAAAATAGATAATTATACTCTAGTCCTAGAGTTAAATAAAAAAGTAAAAGGGTGCAATTAATACAGTGAATTAAGCAAACAGCCTGTCTTCATTGTACTAATGGTATCAAAATGTATTTACTTCACATCATTTGTTTATTTCCTCACAATTATTGCACTTTTGGTCCTCCATAAATCGGCATGTGAAGATGACAAAAATAAGTTAATGGTTCAGTTCCACAGCTGTGGATTAAAATGAATCAGCGATTCATTTTCACAGATCTCTCCTCATCAGAGTAGCACTTCATTGCAAAATTATATTCGTTACATTAACAAATGTGTTTCTGGAGAGAGCTTTTTTTCTTCTTCTTCTTCTTTTGGAAGATCTGATGGCAGAGCATGGAAGTGCCTAATTAGGCTGCTGTCCAGGAGGCTACAGCGTGTGTGAGAAACGCCCTATCTCTGGCATTTAATCTAAGCCTGTCACATCCACTTTGCCTCTCCCTCAGCCCCCAGAAGTGCTTTGAACGCATGGCTGAGGGGACACCTGAACACGTCGCTGTAATTTTCTCTTTCGCACTGATATCCCTCTAACATGACACTGGCTGATGGTCTCACTGGCTGCCTTGCTTGTGAAATAATGAATCAAGTGCCATATTGTAGTGGAACCAGTGTGTTTGGGTGTGTTGATGCGTGTTCGTTAAATAAAAGGGAACGAGCAGACGCTGCTACAGGTAGGGAGTCACGTATAATTGGACAAACTAAACAATCACTTTGACGCAATATATTTTTAAAATTAATTATCTTTTTTTAAAATGATTTTTCCAAGTGACAGACTTGAAAATTGAACTGTCTTCTATTGATCGCAACATATCAATGAGGCATGGAACACAGGCAACGCAAAACTACCGAGACAAGCGCTGCGTCAAACATGGGGTGCGTCTGACAGGCGGGAAAAAACAAAACAATGAGGGCTCTCACGAGGTGACAAGACATCCTAGGAACTTATTATTTGTCAAGTCATTCACATGTTTCTTTTTCACTGGTAAGATGGACACCAGAAGGGGCATTGTTGGAACTCTGAAAATGCAGAGCTGGGATCAGAGAAAAACCTCATTCCCCCAAAAAATCAAATCAAAACAAAATCACAGGGTTTTGAATCCTGGGGAACGTTTCAGCTTTGTAAATTTTGATTTTGCCATCACTCCAAAACGAATTTGTGTGCAATCATGGCACTGAAATTAGAAAAATTAGTTTTTTGTTTTGCTTTTTTTTTTTAAGAAAAAAAAAAAAAAGAGCTGCAACATCTGCTTCTAGAACAATTTTTCATTTCACTGCAGACAATCCACAATCCTGGCAATGAGCAGTTTTCACTGAAACTAATTTCCCCTCAATAAACAGTCTAGATGAAAAGACACAGCCTGAGGAAAAAGGCAGTACGCATTTTATTCCGAAACTTTTGTGAACTCCTCGTGGGTAGTAAATGCCATATCTGGCCTTTGAAGTCAATATTTCACTTTGTGCTCAAATTAACTTTGTTTTCACATTCGCTTGACCCAAAGCAGCCAAAGAAATGTTGACTGTGAGCTCTGGAAAATTACAAGTGGAGAGTGGAAGATTTTTGTTTTGTCACGCCTCTTAAAAAAAAGAGCTAGAGATGTCTTCAGGAAATAGTTTTTGTTGTGCTTAGCTTTTAAACCCTCTGAAAACTAAAGTAAATCCTGAGGATATCTGTGAATCCGAGTTAGATAACGAGAACCTTGTTTGTTATTTATTTAGATTTTAGCTGTTGAAATTGATCTCCCAGCCTCATCGGTGTGAAGGGGTGTTCCTATCAAGTGTTGACGCAACATTAACTGTTATTGAAAGTTTAGCAGTACTCTTTCATTTATTTTGGTGTTGCGTTACTTGTACATGTGCATAAAGGCAAAGACAAAACCAAAAAGACAAGCATTTGTATGTAAAACACTGCAAAACTGCTAAATAGCGTAGCACATCAAAATGGGATTTCAAGGCCTTTTAGGTAATCGCACCTGACACTTTTATAGCTATGTGATTTAAAGCAATAAAAATAACATTATGACTGACATAAGCTATATTAACATGAGCAACATGTTGCTTTACCTTTTCAGTGGCGATGTTCACCTTTATTTGCACTACTGCAAATAAAAAAAAATCCCAAGGTGTGACAAAAAAATCCCAATCGTACTTTCTTTGCATTAAAAAAGTTTTATTTGTGTAAGGCTGCACGGTTTCTGGAAGTCTACAAGTCCCCCCCCCCCGTGACCACTTAGGCTGGCCACTTGGATTTAAAACAAGGAACCTTAAAAAATGCTCTGTTTAAGTCTTAGGATGTTTTCACACCTGTGTTATTTTGTTGGCTCAAATCAAACTCTGGATCATTTTTGTCTCTGGTGTGGTTTGTTTGTGCAGATGTGAACACAGTTACCACACTCGCACTGACACGCGTGGATGGAGTGTCAGGAATGATAAATCGGGCTATCGGGTAATATGCTGCAAGTTTGAGGTAGACACCTTCCGCGGGGTTATGGTTAAGGCCTTGAGACTAGTTGCAACCATCTGGCACTTACCAGTCACTAAGGAAAAGTGTGTATTCCTGGCTGGTTGGTGAGTGGTTCAATTCATTTTTATTTATATAGCACCAAATCACAACAACAGTTGCCTCAAGGTGGTTTATACTGTAATGTTGGAGTGTCTGGAATGTCTGACTCTTTTTCCAGAGGGCAGGATGTTGAACAGGTGGTGGTTAGGATGGAGGTGGTCTTTTATAATTGCCCTGGCTCTGGAAAGACATCTAGAGCTGGCAATGCAGTCCAGGGTGGAGTGTGGACAGCCGATCACCTTCTTTGCAGTTTTGATGAACCTCTGGAGTCTCTTCTAATTGGCTGTTGTGCAACCAGCGTTCCACACAGAGATGGCGTGCACCAGCAGCCTCTCGATTGTGGCACAATAGAAGGATACTAGGAGGTCAGTCTGCAGCCTGTTCCATCTCAGAACCCTCAAGAAATGGAGGTGCTGCAGGGTTTTTTCACCTGGGCTTATTTATTTGTAGTCCAGGATAGTTCTTCGGAAATCTGGGTACCGAGGAACTTGAAGGAGGACACCCTCTCCACATAGTCACCTTTTATGGAGATAGGAGGGGGATCCGTTATTTTCTTGCGGAAGTCCATGACCACTTCCTTGGTTTTCCTGGTGTTTAGGGTAAGGTTATTGTGGTCACACCATTCTGTCAGACGCTGGATCTCTTCTCTGTAGGCGGTGTCGTCATCGTTGGTGATGAGCCCCATCAGAGAGGTGTCGTCTGCAAATTTGATGATGATGTTGCAGGGATGCAAAGGGGTGCAGTCACTGATGTAGATGGTGTATAGGAGAGGACTCACCACACATCCCTGTGGTGAGCCAGTGCTGAGTGACAGGGAGGATGATCTGGGTTGGGGGGGTTCTTTTACCAGCTTGGCTATAAGGATGTCTGGGGTGATGGTACTGAAAGCTGAGCTGAGATCAATGAAGAGCATCCTTACTGAAGTCCCAGGATTCTCCAGGTGATGCAGAGGAGAGTGGAAGGCAGTGGGAATAGCATCCTCTGTGGACCTGTTTGCCTTATCGGCAAACTGGTGGGGGTCAAAGCTGGGTGGGAGGCAGTCCTTTATGTGCTTTAGGACCAGCTTCTCAAAGCACTTTGCAAACACTGGTGTCAGTGCGATGGGTCTGTAGTCATTGAGGCCACTGATGGTGGTGGACTTGGGGACTGGGATTATTGTCGCTGATTTCAGGCAGTGAGGGACAGTGGCATGTAACAGGGAGAGGTTGAATAGTATGGTGAACACAGGAGCCAGCAGGTTTTGAGGACACTCCCAGGTATTCCGTCCGCCAGCGGCTTTTTATCTGATTAACTGCACTGAACACATTGCCAACCTGGTGTTCTTGGAGAGTAAATGTGTGTGGGCTGTGCTCAGAGGTGGCTATGGGCAGGGCGGTGTGCATGGTAGGGCTGTTTACAGTTCTCTCAAAGCGAGCGAAGAAGTGGTGAAGTTGCTCTGCAAATGAGATGTCTATGTTATCTGTATTTGCCCCATTACCTTTGTAGTTGGTGATATGTTTCAGACCCTCCCATACCTTCTTGGAGTTGTTATCTGAAGTGATCCGATAGTTTATTTGAATAGTCCAGTTTTGCTGCTCTGATGCCTTTTTTAAGGTCTGCTCTTGCTCTGCTGTACATATCTTGATCCCCAGATTTATATGCAGAGTTGCGTGCCTTTAATAATGCCTGAACCTTAATTGTCATCCAGGGTTTACGGTTGGGGTAGACCCAGCCCATGCAGCAGTATATTAATGACTAACCTCATATTGTGGATGGATTATCTCAGTTGTTCTCCTGACTGAAGTTTGTCCGTTTACAGCATCCTGCAATGCAACAGCATTTGTCCCTAACCATCGGGAACCCTCACGTTAACTTTTATCGAGTGGAAAAAAGTTAGCATTCATCCTCCAGCTTCACTGTGCTAATGTGTTTATATTATGCTAACCATAGCCGTGTAGCTAGCCACCATGTAGCACATCATTATATACCAGCTAGCCCAACTTCAGTAACCCTACAAAAGTCACTGCTGTTTAGTTTTCTGTCTTCATTTATGTTGAGAGTGATAGCAGAGCTGTACGCTTTATTTTTTCAGAAATCCCTCAGTCAGAACATGCTATATCATGTTTAGGTGGAAACTACCGAGCTAACTCCCTGCTAACTTCTAACTCATAAATTCTGTTTTCATGGATGCCTGGATGTTAAACTTAATTGTTACACCAACACTGATCATTTTATTAAAGATGAAAGAATTTAGAAAGTTTATAGCTTTCAGTGATGTCGCAGTGTTCGTTTGACTTTGGGACCTGAAGCGGAGTGTGGACCCAGAAACGACTAATGACTCGGACTTAAAGACCGGATTGCAAAGAAAATGGAAAAAATGTGAATTCCATGTCCACTTGCTAGCGTGAAGTTGGTCGCAAACAGGTTACACTGAAAATCTTCTTGTCATTGCTTTGTTAGCTAGTGGGTTGTTAGAGTCTCCCGTAATTTACATCGAAGATATCATCATCGACTGTGTGACTGAGGACTTTGCTAGTTTGGCTTTGAATTCTGGGATGAGACACCATAGCTACTATCCATAAAATGTAACTGCAAATTCTCCATGTTTTCCACTAGTCCAGAACACAGCACCCTCACTCAAAACTCATAAACTGATTTGGAACAGAGTAAACGAAATACAGAGTGAAAATGTTCCTAAAAACAAGGTTTCCTTCCAGAGCCCCAATAACTGCATTTGTTATTACTGTTGCTAATTTGTAGTCTTAAACATGTTGTGATTTTATCAAATTTAATTTATTCACCTCCTTGTAATTAGGGTTATGGCAGAGGCATGTCAGATGTTTTGCTGATTTTATTTTCAACTTTAATAAGCCAAAACCCAAACTATTTGCATGCACCGCGTGTTTCTTCCTCCTTGATAGGTGTATTTAAATCTGTTTACTCATTCCAGCCTCATCATCTGTGCTTTCCTTGTTGGGAGTCCTGCGAGACTGCTGCAAACATAAAGCAAAACACGTCGCAGAGTCAGTGCAGGCTTCTGCGTGTTCTCCTTCAGGGATCCTGCCTGCCTTTCTCATCTCTGCTCCGCGGCCGCTGACCACATTAACACTCGCAGGTGTAACCTACGGCGAGCCCCAGTTAAGCCCGTCAGCCAGCTGCCACCACGGTGAATGCTGTCTCAGTGGTGCTGGGCTTTAATAGATGATAATCACAGCAGGACGTAGGAGGGCACATCAACACGATTTTAATAGCTTCAGATGGATGTGTCTGTCTGTACAGCAGGACGAGGGAAAGAGACAGCGACATCAGCACCTACTCACTCTGACTCTGAGGTGACCTTCTCCATAGAGACAGGGAAATGTCATCTCAATTAGGCCAATCACATGCTCTGTTTCTGTCATGGCTGGCCCAAGGAACGCTCTGAGGAGTTTTGACAGCTGGATGCTAAGAGCTCAAATTGCTCCATTAGAAACATTTTGATTTGAAACCTATATAAATCTAAAAGTGATCCCTGATGTCACAGGTTAAATATACCGGCTTTGTAAGTGGCTGGCTGCAGCACGCTCCCATTCATCCCGTCTATAGCTGGTCCCGTTTATTTACGTCTGGAGGGAGGCGTTAAAATAAGGCGATTGCAAATAAACTGACACTCTAAGTGCATGTATTTAAACATGGTTTAAACAAACTAGTGTAGGCCAAGAGAGGGAGGAAGAAAAAAATGAATCTCTGCATGTGACACCAACCGGCAAAAGAGACTTTCATTTAAATCATTCAGGTGCCCTGTCATTGCATTTCTAATTTTAGTTTTAATCAGCGAGCTGATATATCTGCATTGTTAAATCAGAAACCTCATATACCTGTTAAGCCGGATCGTTAATCAAGTGGTAATCATTCCAATATTCATTTTCTCCTTGGCATGAAAAAAGCCTCCCAGATACTTAGATATGTACACATGAGCACACACGCGCACGCACACACACGCACGCTGGCTTTTCCTCTAACGCTAGCACAAACATACACAGGGACGCACTCACTCAAATCAGAGCTTTTCACCCTCACATGGCCTATTAAACAACACGTAATGGTGACCTTGGTTTCGCATAGAATATGAAATAAGCCAGGCTATTATTTCATTAATGCAGAGAACGTGTAGCCCTTCAAGCACTTTAGTTTCTGCCTTAACATTTAACCGTTCTTTATTGCTTGCTGACTAGGCTCAAGACAGCAAGGTCAATTACCAAGGGTTCCCCTCAGAAGGTGCTTTACCTGCCTCATCATTTTGCATACAGTCTTCAAAAAGTGACCATAACGACCCGTGTAAACGCCAGGTGGAAGGATCACAGAGCTCTTCGCTTGTTTTGATACACTACTGTTTTGTGCTTTTATTATTTTTTATTATTTTTGGCCAGTGCTGGGGAATAAAAATAAGCAGGGAGAGTGCTGTAAAAAAGTTTAACATCTTAGCGTGTTAAAATATTCAGCGTGTGCCTCGAACAGAGGGTCACTACATGAAAAATGTTATAGACCACGTTATTTAAGGCTTCGGGAGAAGAATAGCAGCTTCCCCCTTAAGCAACATTTGAGGGAGACTAGGAGCTGTGTCTGCAGCTGCCACTGCAGCCTAAGTGCGTCCAGAGCAGAGGATTGTAAACAGCAAACACCCATGAAATTATTTGTATGGCCCCCCCGTCTTAATGACACCGGGCGACACGTCACTAATCCACCCTCGCCTCGCCACCTCTCGAAATGCGTGCACGCGCGCACAGGAACGTCACACACAAGTTGCCTCATAAATTTCTCACCTTGCACCATCTAAAGTAATCATACGGGGCCATGCATGACACGCTCCCCCCCAACACCCCTTCGGCCTTACACCCCCGTACTGACAGAACCTTAATCAAAGGTCACACCAGAGAGAGAGAGGGAAAAAATGCACCGCTCTAATTGTTACATGCCTAATTTAGTAGAACATTGCATAAGCTTTGGGCTGTTGTCTGCCATTGATTTATGTTATTGCAGCCCTATTGACTTTCACAACAGTATTCAGTGAGCTATTCCCTTCTAATGTTTACTACACTGGATCTGGCTATTACATCATAGACAATAAATTAAACGGCACTGTACCTACATGATAGGAGATGTTGCAAGATAAAAATGTTTGTCTCACTGGAAGCAGAACTGCCAGAGACCCCCCATGCCTATGCCACTGTAATGTAATGCTTCCAAAAAGGAATGATATTAGACGAATTTTTCATCTATTGTCCTCAGACAACTACATCTGGCTCCCGCCACCCTACCCCAAGGCATTTGCTACACGAATTTGAAAAGCACACTCAGCTGACGGTTGCTTTTTTCCCCCTTTTCTTCTTCCTGCTTGCAAATGCCCCGTACACCCTGGAAACTAATTAACTGGACATTTACTTCTGTCGAGAGCCGGCGACTAAATGCCCAAAGTTCAGCTTCTCCGAACTCAAAAAGAAATCAGTCTTAAGCTGCCGTTAACAAAAATGTCACTTATGAAAAGCAAGGGTTTAATATGCGTCTCTGCTCACATTTAAATGCGCACCATTCACAGCTTGCTACAACTTAATGGACTTTTAAGTAAAGAGAAGGCTTTACAAAAAAAAGACTGCACGCAATCCTTGAATTTTAATGTTTATTTTTCATGGGTGGGCTTGAAACACTCCTAAAATTTCCCATTTCTCTCTCTCTCTCGCTCTTTTTTGTTTGCTTTTGATGGGAGCCGCTGATTATTCTGCACATTTTCATTTGAACTTAACGAGGTCAGATGTGCACGCGAGGCTCGACGGCGCTGCGAGGAAGATGGAGGTGAGGATGAATGATGCAGGATATTGACTAAGATGCAACTTCCTGAATGAAAATAAATAAATAAATGCCGCGCTATTGATTTGCTATTTAAGATTCCCATCGAACTTAACGCTTCCTACCTTGACACTAAAAGGGTGAGGACTTGGAAAATAGATGGAAATCCACTCAGGCTGAGTTCTGCCAGGTGGAAGCGCTATTCAATGCAGCATCTCAAACACAAATAGCTCGCTTTGACAGCGCTAAACATACCCCTCCACTTCCCCACCACCGCCACCCGCCCTGTTCAACACCCGATGACAAACATCCCTGGAGTCGAGCTTGTTGGCCCTGACTTCACCTGCTGCTGTTCTGATTGTGTTTGAGCAGGCCGCAGTGTTAGCTCAGCCTCTCACAACCCACTGAGAGCTACATCCTGTCTTACAGGATGCGGAAACGTTTCTTTACGCCGTCCTCCTCTTGAACTTTATGTTACATTTGTATGACTAACAAATATCCCTTTTTGCAGAAAGCCCCCCACCCCACTCTAAACATGAATTGTGAAAGCAGCTCGGCAGCAGATCTGCACAATGAAGTCTCACCCCTGGTAATTTGCCTCGGGCTCCATGTGGTTTCAATCATTGTCAATCATTTAGTTTAATGCACTTCGGAAGACTGAGGAGGACCCGTGTCACCGCTCCGAGCTGCGCAGCCTCCTACCTCTTCTCTGAGCCAAAAGATAAAAAACAACAAACATGCACTCTAAATTGGTTCCTCTGAATATAATTGCTATTCTCCGGGTAATTCCCCAACCACCCCCCTTTCCTTTTTCTTTTTTCCCCCTCTTCCATCTTTGCTCTCTTCAGATGTGCTCATTTGAATAGGAAGCAGGAATTATGTCCCTTTAATATATGATGTGTTTTCTTTCTTGGACAGTATTATGGAGCCCTTACAGAATAGTTGTAGGAATAAAAACGTCACTGAACATAACGCCCCGATATACTGTAGGACGGTAGACACTGACTATGCTAATGAACGCTCCGTGCAGCCTCATTATGAGCCGTGGAGAGAGCTCGTTTTTCTTGGCTATTTTCCCAATGAAGTATTGCTTGAGGTGGGGAACTGGGCAGAGGTCTATGGTGTGTGGACTGTAAAAGAAGGAAAAAAGAAACAGGGTAAATGAAGAGAGAGCGATCGTTAGTTGGTGTGATTTATATATATATTAAAGGTCGAAGTGTGTGTGCGTGTGTCGTGCATGCGTTGGCTATTTCGGTTTACCAGCTCTTGACAAATGAACAGCAAATTAGTTTAACATTAAAAATCTGTGGGCATTTTATGGACGTAATTATGGCTGGCGTTTCCCCGCCACTCCAGGGACCTCGCGTGGTTTGAACTTAATTCCCATCCAGTTCAGAAGTGGGAAAACAGACATCCTGTGTATCCCTTTTATTTTTTCTTTAATGTGATGCACATGGCTAATAAATTAGATGAGTGAGTATAACAATTTTATGCACAACTTATCCATTTTTTTTTAATGTAATAAGCTCAGGGTCCTGAGACAAAAACTGAGCACGCCAATTAAGACACTCGTTTCCCATCTTCTCCCTCTCTTCATCTTCTTCTGTTTTTTTGTGGCTTTTTGCTACAGCCTCTTCTTCTCTCCTGATTATTTCTGATGCTGCAATCTCCTAGTCCTACCCCCCATTCCCCGTCAGCATCTCAACCTCGTAATTAGCCGGCATTAATTAGATGCACTGGCGTAATTGTTAATCATTGGTTACGCTGGAAACATCTTGGAGAATGAACAGAATGCCAAGTAAGGCACGAGGAGAAAAAAGGGAAAAAGGAAACACAACTTTGTAGCAGTGAGAGCTGGAAAGATAGAGAGGTGGAAGATTGTGTGTAGATGGGAAAGTCTCAAAGAAAATGCAATCCAATGTGACTAATTCCCCAAGACCTCAGTTTCCCTACTTAAGCCTGTGGAGATGGCAGCAGCAGTGAGATGAGGTTGGTAATTCATTAATGGATCTGAGTCCTGATATTATTACTGCGCGCACTCCAGAGGATGGTTTTGAGAGTTAAAACAAAGCTCGAAACCCAGCTAAGTCGTGGATTATAAACACTCATAAAGGCCACCGCGACGGATCGCGTGAAACGAGAAAGTCATGGGGATAGTTTGCTTATGGAGTCCCCTCGGCTCGCGGGCGCTGACTGCACCACTGCCTGTCCATCTCCGATTACCGTCTAATCGAATTCAGCCTCATGTCTGGCTGCTCCCGTGGGTCTGCTCCCGCGGTCGACTTCTGTGATAAAACATAAAAACAAGACACCGCCATTTCATTGTGGAACGAGTCAAAGGGGACGTCGGAGACCTGCATCGCCTCTCTTTAGTTATCTGTCTTCCTTTTGCTCCTGTTTATGTGCTTGTTTGCATTTTCCTCTCTGCGTTTGTCTCTCCTCCTCGCCCCGTCTGCCAGCGTGTTGAGGACGGCGGCAGAGTTTGGAAGTAGTCGACTGAGCTTTGGCTGTGTCATCAGGAGTCAGGCCGGCATCTTGCAGAGGTTACGTGGCTCATTCTTTATTCTCCGTGTCAACTGCCCGTAAATGTTTATAGCTTTGTGGTAAGACCTCAGCTATTCAAATTATCTTGTCACAATGCATCCCTGAGCAGGAATAAAGCCCTCCTTTATAGGAAACTGTAAACAGTCGCTGTGTGCTTCATGGGGAACAATACCCATTTATAAGAGTCCAGCAGAGGCCATGTCCAAAGGGGACAGTAAACTTTTCTCTGTGTTTTTTTCTTCCTGCAGCTTTCCCTTTTCTTCCTCCCTGCTCTGTTTTTTCTTGCCTTTTTCACCCTCCTTTCCCAGGGCTTGGCTGAGATCAGGCCGGGCTTTAATGAGAGCTGCTGCCTCAGTCTGAGCCCTCCTCTCTATGCAGCTCCATGAGCCTCGTAATCCGCCATCGATCCTTCCGTGAGTTGTTGCTGTCAGCTTTCTGAAATAACAGAAAGAAAAACAAAGCACCATTCCAATTAGTCCAGGTTATAATTGGGTATTATTACAGTGCTGGAGCAGGACTTGGCAGAGCGAGACACATGTCATCGTCCCCCTTCCCACCCCACCCCTCGCAGCAAAGCCCCTCCGAGAGGTCGGGAGTGACACGGTGCCCTTCTTGCCAGCCCACATCCTGACCTTCTTGCCAGCTCATATCCACAAGCAGAAAAGCTCTCACTGCCACAGCTCACGACACAGAGCCAAGTAAGCACTCCATTTAAATGTGACTGTAATCCTAATTACACACGGACAACCGTTCGGTAAGAGATTGCTTCCTCGCTTTTATATAAACGTGTACCTCTAAAGAAATGGACTTTGCTTGGCAGAATGTCTGCTGACTTGCTCAAAAACGCTCAAGGACAGTGGAGGGAGATAACCACTCCAAGGAGGAGCAGTGTTACAATATGCCTCTCAAAGCTTTTGTCCCATCAGTCTGTCTCACCTTTGAGTAACACCTTTGTCGCCAGACAACTTCTGATTCTTTGCTCTGCCTTCACGGTGCTGAGGTTGTACAATGGAGTGAATCTGAATAACAAAGAGGAGCAGTTAACGAATGAACCTCGCATTCATTTTCCTCGGATAATAGCGGCGCAGGCTAATATGTGGTATCATTCATTTATTAGGCTTTTTTCTACAATAAACGCCAGTGAATCCTGGTCGGTGCTGCTGTTTTTTAAAAGGACCGTTTATCACCCCCGAAAAATATGAGAAATCAGACAAAATTGTTTCAGCAAAAAATAGGAGTAATTTTGCAAAGTTTGACACCAAACTGATTTTGCAGTTTGCTTGAATTTCATCTCAGATTCCAGGAAAAATAATCCTCGGAATGGTTGAATTACTGGACGAAGCCAGAAAAAACAAACGCGCGGCCTTCCAGGATCCAAAGCCAGTGAAAATAAGTAACATTTGGTACAAAAACTCACAAGTGTTAGAGAGGCTTAAATGAGTCTTCACACTCCTCCTCTCTGAAGTGTATTCAGAGAATTGAATTACACCCCTCTGGAGAGACGGAGTGGAGAGAGGAGAGCGTGGGGGGGGGCAAGAGACAGAGACGGAGAAAAATGGAGACACTGAGCAAAATTGGAGTTTGCTTTGCGTTGTGTGGCTAACAATGTGGAAATACAGTTTTCTGGCACTGAAAAGAGCAAACACCAGGAGTATCAGCTCACAATCAAGCCGAGGCTGGCGGTGTTACTGTACCGTGCGTTGCTATGGCAACAGCTAAACCAAGTGATGATGTGAGGTAGCCTGATTGTCACAAACACGGTCACCGAGACCTGGCTGTCAAGCTGCTCGGGTGGGGAGGAAGAGGGGGGTGAAAGCACTCAGAGCACTTACAGGGGCTGTTCTTTTCCCTCGGTTTACCGTAGCCTTATCCCTCCAACTGCCAAACCCGGCTTCGTGAAGGAAAGGACGACTACTCCACACTTTTAAGCCACGTTTGAAGCAACCTGTGTAAATCTGTGTGGGCTGTTTGAAGCGCCTCTGATTTGTAGCATCAGGTCTTCTGAGACTTTGATGTCAGAGAAACGGGGGGGGGGGGAGCGAGTGCAGTGTAGCTGTGCCATTAAAAATAGTTTTCCAGACTTTAATGCGCTGATTAATTATTCTGTGTGAAAAAAAGAGCCTTTCTGTTTCCTTCTCGGTAGCTATGGAGCTGCAGACCATGAAGGTGTTTAATAAAAAACAAGGGAGCCACTGATGATCTTTGTCCCTGCTGTCCCAGGGGGAGGTAGGCGATGGGCAGCGGCCACCTGCTACTGGGAGCACTGCACTTTACTGGTGCCATGAAAAGACAGAGGCAGCTCTCCACAGGCCAATCAAACTATACTAACAGCTGGCCAGCTGCCCTCCTCAGCCATGCTCTCTCTCCATCTCTGTCTCTCTGTCTCAGTTTGTCCCTTTCTCTGTGCATCTTTCACTCAACCCCCGCCACAGTCCTTTCTCATCATCCAGTGGCGTGATAGCGCCACAGAGGAGCATCTCCGTCGCCCTACTCCCTCCTTGGCTACAAATATTTACTGTGCCATCCTGATTTATTCTGGGTTAATTAGTGAAAGTTAAATAGCTATTATAGGCTTGATTCTGAAAAAACACAAACACGGACATGCACGTGCACGCACACATGCATGCTGACAACTGGCTGTCTCGCACAAGCTCGACGCCAGCTACTGACCTGCCCTCTAGCCCCCAAAGGCATAATGTGGTTTATTATAGACATGTGAAGACTTAATTAGATGTGTATAATGCATGCCGTCCAGGGACTGCTTGCTGTAGTGCTGTATAAAACCCAGGCTGTGTTTAAAACTGGCTGTGTTAACAGTCTGCATTAGTAAATCTCTTTGTGTTGCGTTAGTGACGAGAGGCAGCTTGGTGGTACTGCTTGTGCCTCATTATGACAGATATATGTTGCTTTACTAGCAAGAAGAGGAAGAGTAGTAGGGAACAGAAGACTTCAGACACACATCTTCTTTTTTTGAATAATTGGCTCTCTATACGGTAAGGAAAACTGAACTGTATGAGAATCTATAAGTAATGAGCGTTATCATAAAACAAATACCACCTGACACACCTTCTGGCTCACTATTTGACAACTCCAGCAGTGACAGCTGGCACATCTGAATATGTGTAGGATCTCTTTCCTTCAATTCCAGCTCACAAAGAAGTTTCTGCATCTCTGGCAAATCATTCAGCCAGGCTCGGTGCCCCTGCCCTGGAGAAAGCCGTAAAGATTAGCCGTTAGATTACAATCTTTACTACAAACAGTCTTTCCAAGCGAGAGCGGGTGAAAGAGCAGGCCAAAGCTGTGCCGATGAGGGAGATTAGCCCGGGCCTAAACAAGAGGGACAAAACAAATCCACTCAAATGAAGAGGCCGGTCACACAAAGGGAAGAGGTGGGAGACTGTGTAAAAAATGGAGGGATGTTGTTGACTCTGGGAAATGTTTATGGCTTGCAGTGGGCATAAAACTTGAGTCAGAGCTTTTGTGAACAGAAACAAAAAGAGAGGGAATCAATAAATCCATGCAGGTTCAGAGTAACACCAGATTCTCTGACATTTGTCACAGGCATTATTGGCCTTTTGGACAGCGCTATGACCCTGGGTCACATCGCTGACCCTTTGTTCATCTCTGTCATCGGAAACGTGCAGAAGCCACACAAACTGCAGACTGTCATAGAAACAAATGTTTCCTCTGGGTGTTCTTCAATGTTTTATGTTTTATAGAATTTCCATAAATCCAACAGCAAGACCTAAGCAATCTGTTAGCCTATCTCACGTCTCACTCAGACCTCGCTATTCTCGCAGCCCCAAGCTCAGTTGTTCCTCTTAAAGTAGGACACAACTTCATTTTGCCACATACAGCCCAGTGTGACCAGTAAAATGACCGCGTAATAACTTGCCCTATAATTTCCCCCCCTTTCTTTTAGTATGAACAGATGGTGACCAGTCTGAGATGTCTCGAGAAATGTGCAATTGCAGTTGTTTTCCTCAGTCAGAAATAATACCATCAGAGAAACTCATCCTCAGCTTGGTTTGGTATGGGTAGGCCGTGGGTAATGTCTTTGTCAGTAAGTAGGCTGTAAAACTGACATGTTTAGACCTCTGGCTCGATGTAATTAACAGTTTAGATAGTCACTTTGACGACATGAGCCATTCTAATGAGTTGCAACACAGTGTTTTCTGCTGCAAAATACAGTGACAAGTCCAAAATAAGCCCCCACCCCCTGCAGTTTTCACACTTTGCAAAGCCATACAGTGACTGGACAATTTTCCCAGTTTTATATGCTCCACGCCATCGAGCTAGAGAAACATCATATTTCTTCTGTTAATTTCCTAAGACAGCTTGGCTCTGCAGTTTCTTTAGGAAATTATATGTACTTAAGAGTAAATAGTGCATTTTGTGCAGCTGGGGATAAATGCACAAACCAGCAGTAAATATTTACAGCACAACACTAGTGTGTGGATAGCCCCCGTTGATCGAGCAACATGTGGCTCTGTATTGTCATTTAATATAGTTTAGATATTAGACTTTAGGCTCTAGCAGCAATAGTTGTTAGAAAAATTGTTGCTTTGGTCTTTAAATGTGATTCGTTTACTGTAAGGTAGAAATAATGTACAGTACTGTGTCACCCATCCATCCATCCATTTTCTTCCACTCATCCGGGGTCACAGGGTTATCCAGAGGTGCACCAATGTGTTCCCAGACCAGCCAAGAGATATAATCTCTCCAGCGTGTCCTGGGTCTGCCGCAGGGCCTCCTCCCAGTGGGACATGCCTCCCCCATTCTTGTCTGATGCCCGAATCACCTCAACTGGCTCCTTTCGATGTGGAGGAGTAGCAGCTGTACTCTGATCCCCTCTCAAACGGCCGAGCTCCTCACCCTAACTCTAAGGGAGAGGCCAGCAACGCTTCAGAGAAAGCTCATTTAGGCTCTTGTTGTTTCGGTCACTACCCAGAGCTCTTAACCACAGGTCAGAGTAGGGACGTAGATCGACCAGTAAATCGAGAGCTTTGCTTTTACAGCTCTCTTTTCACCAGTATAAAGTCCGCAACACTGCAACCCCAATTTTTTATATTTTGTTTCGAAGGAGCCATGCTTTCTAGTTATTTTTCTAATTTTTTTGGTCTTGAGCAATACTTGTCTAAAATTTCTGAAGGTCTTTTAAAATTTTTCTTTGGAAATTGGCTGCTTTTTCACTGATTTTCAGTCCAGTGATTGTACCTGACCATTTTCACAGGAATGTTTTTGTTGGTTAAGCCACTTAACACTGACCTATGAATCATTCATGCATAAACAAGGCATGGGATGAACCAATGTTGTGTCTACACATTACAGACAGCAAAGGACCAATTTTAAATTCTGTCACTTTGTTACTAGCAGGTTGTAAGAAAAACACATTATTTGTTCCCATTTCTTTAGATGAGCCTATGAAAATGCCAAACATAACACAGTATGACAGACATAAAATAGTCTTTTGGCACCAACAAAGTGAGTCCAAAAATGACTATTAGCTGAAACCTTCGCATATCTCAGCATGGTGCGCACAGTGTCCTTACAAAATGTGAAGAAACAAAAGAACAAAAGAAGTGGCAGGACTAAAAAACTTCTTCAGCAGATGAACAATATCTGAAAGTCTTTTTCTGAAGTAACAGGAAAAAAATCAAGCAAAGACCTGACACAGGAAGTGAAAGATGCAGCTGGTCCTTCAATTGATCGATCTACTGCTCGGTGAAGCCTCATCAGAAAAACGGCTGCCAAGAAGCCATTTTTAATGAACGGAAACAGGGAGAAAAGGCTGAAGTATGCCAAATATCACAAGAACTGGACTGAAAATCAGTGGCCACAGGTTGCATGGAGTGATGAGACCAAATTTGACATTTTCGGTTCAAGTTATCAATATGTGCAGAGGAAGTCAGGACAGCAGTACAACACTAAGTGTCTGCAGCCTTCTGTAAAACACGACACAGCCTATGTCAGAACCACCTTTAGATTTTGATCCACAGTATAATATCATCTGGAGGGAGTCTGCTCCATTTTTCAGGATGACAATGATCCCATGTAGTAAAATCATACCTGAATAGAAAAACACACAATGAAACACTATCAGTCATGGATTGGCCTCCCCAGAGTCCAGACCTCAACATTACTGAAGCAGAAAATGTCCTTCATGAAGCCTGGAGTCTACTGAAAGAAATTAAAAGAAAGCGTGCGTAAGTTTCAGCTTGTAATACTGACTTTCAAGAGGCCAAACGGACTGCAGCTTAAGAAAACACCAGCAATAAGAAAAACACTGCAAAAGCACACAAAACACAACGGAAATAGGAAAAAACAGATTTCCAAAAAGCACAAGGGAAGTGTTTCTGGGGAGACAATAACCTGACGGACCAGTTGCAGGAACCAAAACATGCTAGGTAAGTGTGTTTTAATCTGATGATTCATATAATACTGATGATGGATTTTTAGGCTAATAGTTAGGCTAACACACTTACCTCTCATCTTTTCTTTCCTCATAAAACCGATAGATCCTCCACTTCTTTTAAATGTCTCCCAGCGCAATTCTTAGCATATTTTGGTTCCTGCAACTGGTCCGTCGGGTTATTGTCTCCCCAGAAACACTTCCCTTGTGCGTTTGGAAATCTGTTTTTTCCTATTTCTGTTTTCATTTTTCCTATTTCTGTTTTCTTTCTTCTTATTTCTGTTTTCTTTCTTCCTATTTCCGTTGTGTTTTGTGTGCTTTTGCAGCGTTTTTCTTATTGCTGGTGTTTTCTTAAGTTGTAGTTCATTTGGCCTCTCAGGGCCACCGTAGTTTTTCCTCGTATGGTTGCATATTTAAATAAATCTTTGCACGTATTTCCCAAAATATAAAGAAATGTGGGTTGGCTCAAGACTTTTGTGCAGTACTGTATGTGTGAGTAAGAAACCACTGAGTCATTCACTACACATCTTTGCTCACATTCTGTTTTTTCCTTACTGTGTAATAAGTTCATGCTTAGTCCTTTTTTTAAGATACATTTATTATGTTTACAGGTTATATGAACTTCTGTAATACCTATAATGTTTCCGACATCAGTACTTCTATATCTTTACAGTCACACACTGGCTCTACGTAAGTGCCGAGTGGGGAGTCCACACAAGATAATTACTTAAATAAAAATAGAATTTAATAAAAAGAAAACCACAGACACCAAAGAGGGATGGTGTCAGGTGGATGGAGGAGAAAGAGAGAGCAAATGAAGACATGGAGCAGCTTTTATAGAGGAAGGCCCAGGTGAGCTGCAGTTGCTTATGACCCTCTGCTATCAGCCACTTGCTGTTCAAAGTAGATAAAGTCCACCTCAGTTTCCCTTCATTGTCTTTTAGCTCATTTACTGAACAATCCCTGCTTGCAAAATCTGTCTTATCTATCTGTCTCGCCTAATTTCAGATATGCACTTCTCTTCCAGTTGAACGATGGAAATGTTGCTTCACTTTTCAGTAAACAAACTAGTTCATTACTTAAATCTAAGCACAGTTACGAAGTTGGAGCAAACAAATTCCAGCGGTGTCTCTCAGCAACAAATTAACATTTAATCTGTTGTCACTTTGTAATTTAATTTCAAACGCTGAGAGCTCAGATACCTAATCCAAACTGACTGTATGTCCCGCTCTCAAATGAGTTTGCATACAGTTTCTATCATCGCAACAATAGTGGCTAAATGAGACAAACATGACCCTGCGAGCACAAACAGACAAACTCCCATCATTGCTTTCACAGGTGTGTGTTTATGATTGCAAGTATGTGTGTGCGAGTATGTGTGTCTGAGCGTGGCCTGGAAGTGACTGCTGGCTGTTTTGCTGTATGAGCATGCGAAAGCTGCACCCATTCATTACCCTGTAAATACAGCCTGAGCCAGAGCTATTATTTAGTTGTGGGATAAAACCGTGAAAGCAGCTGGTGAATTTGAGGATTTACCAAACACTAGAGCGAGTCGACAGAAAGGTAGTGTCCTCTTTTTAATATGTGATTATAAAAGGTACCGATTGAAATGGCAAAAGCAATGGCACAGCATTGTCAGTAAATATAACGTCGCCTTGTGATTAAAAAAACAAATGCATTTTCAGGGTAAATATGTCTGTTGCAAACTCTCCTCAAGAAACCTGATTTTCAGTTTTAGTTTTTGCATGTGTTTTACATCTTACTGCGCTCCCTCCTGCATGATCACTCTGCCTCTGTACACTAACCCAGTGGATTTTAAATCAATCACATGTTGATTGAAGTGCAGACGTTCAGCTTTGAGTCAAGACTTTAAACCAAAGTGTTGCATTAACTGTTCAGGAATTACAGTCATTTTTGTACACAGTCCCTATTTTAAGAGGCTCAAAAGTAGACAAACAAACATATTCTTAAATACAAGAATTGTTTTTTATTCATTGGATGAAAATCCTTTGCAGTCAATAACTGTCTGAAGTCTAGAACCCATGGACGTGAACAAATGCTGTGTTTCCTCCCTGGAGATGCCCTGCCAGGCCTTCACAGCAGCCGCCTTCAGCTGCTGCTTATTTGTTGGTCTGTCTGCCTTCAGTTTTGTATTTAGCTACTTTTGGCTGCTCCCTTGTCACAAGGGGTCGCCACAGCGGGTAGCTCAGCATGTTTGATTTGGCAGTTTTTATACCGGATGCCCTTCCTGACATAGCCCCAAAATAAAAAAAAACATGCTCTGTTGGGTTGAGATCAGGTGACTGATTTGGCCGTTGAAGGATATTTTTTGCAGTATGCTTTGGGTCATTATATATTTGCACTGAGAAGCTCTGTATGACCAGTTTTACAGCATCTGGCTGAATCTGAGCAGAGAGTACAGGCGTGTACACTTCATAGTTCATAGCTGCTTCTATCAGCACTCGTATCATCAATAAACATTAGTGAGCTGCTATCACTGGCAGCCATACATGACCAGACCATAACATTACCTCGGCCATGTTTCATGGATGATGTGCTATCTTCCCGAGCCGTTTCTGTCCTTCGCTGTACTTTTCTCTTCTGTTCAATCTGTCCAAAGATGTTTTCCCAACTTTTCAGGTAAAATCTTCTCGCTCTTGAGCGTAACCGGTGGTTTGCACCTTGTCATTAACAGCCATCACTTGACTGTAGACCTTCTCGAGAATGTGTTTGACTTGGTTAGTCATTGTGAAGAAGTTTTTTCTGCCTATCCAAGGAAATAATACTGCAATTATCCACTTTAGTTTTCCTCTGTGGTCTTTCAGGCCTTTTAGTGCTACTGAACTAGTCAGTGTGTTTATTGTTTTTAAGAATATACCAGACTGTTGAGTTCTTGTTCTCTTTCATAGGGTTGTTTTGGTAGTGTAACTGTAGTCGCTCTCACTTGCTCTGAACCTCATACTGAAGGTTCCAGTGAAATGCTACCAAATACAATTTTAAAAATTGTGATGAAATCCAAATAATTCATCGGCTTGATTTGTCATGGAATATCAAGGGAATAGGTCTCACTTCACCATGAAACTATCTGTCAGTCAACTGTCCGACTGGTTTTGAGCCTCTGAATATAAGGACCGATTTAAAATGATTCTTCTGAGAGTTCGCATCCTCATACGTGGAAATGATTTTGGCTTTTCTGCTACTTTTTCTTCATTCTGCTCAGCAGTGTTTTTTACTTTGTTTAGCAATGCTGGCTTTATCGTGTTCTGCTGTAAACTTGGTAAACTTATATACTTATAACAGGTCCAACTAATCACAAATAGTGAGGAGAAATTAAAAATGCATCCCAAATAAGAATCAGACTCAGAAGGTTAAAATCATGTATTTTTCAAGAATTCAAGCTCCCTCACTTCATTGTCTATTTATTCATAGCTGATAATTTCGTTATTCTGCCTCTGCTTAATGGAGCATTTGAGGTGAGACTTTTTGGAAATGTCATTACTGTTTGCTCTGCTCCAGTCGCAGATAGAGATGATAAATCAGTTCAGCCGTGCAAACCTTTTAGAAATATTTCTGTCTGCATACCTGATCAGTGAGTGTTCGATCTTATTTGAGTTTAAACACAAGTTGGAATCTCAACTGATGGAACTGCATTTGAATGCTCAGAGATTTGAATTTTTACCCTTGCACCTATAGAATAGAATAGAATAGAATGCCTTTATTGTCACTATACAGTTGTACAATGAGATACAGAGCATCTCCTACTCAGTGCAAACATGCTGGGGGGGGGTACAGTTCTGCAGCGCTATATACATATGGGCAGTATTAACAGGGGGAAAAAAATATATATATAAAATGTACAAATATACAAGCCGGTTTTAAAAAAAGTAATATGTAATAAATAGTGTTATGTATATACAGTTGAATTGGTATTGCACAGTGGTGGTCCATAGAGGAAGTGGGAAGTGGGGGGCTGTGTTATCGGTGCATGTGTGAGTTCAGGGTGGTTATGGCTTTGGGGAAGAAACTGTTTTTGAGTCTGTGGGTTTTTGTGTTGATGCACCTGTAGCGCTTCCCTGAGGGAAGCAGGCTGAACATGTTGAAGCCAGGGTGGGAGCTGTCCTTGATAATGTTTGCTGCTCTGCTGAGGCAGCAGGAGGAATAAATGTCCATCAGGGAGGGGAGAGGGCAGCCGATGATCTTTTGTGCTGTCTTGACCACACTCTGAAGCCTCGCTCTATCCGCCTTAGTGCAGCTGCCGTACCATACCGTGATGCAGTAGGTTAGCAGGCTCTCAATGGACGAGCGGTAGAAGGTCAGCAGCAGGTTGGAGTCCAGCTTGCACTTCCTGAGGACTCTCAGGAAGTGCAGCCGCTGTTGGGCCTTCTTGACGACCGCTGAGATGTTGTCTGTCCAGGAGATGTCAGCAGAGATGAGGACACCAAGGAACCGGAAGGTGTGGACCCTCTCCACACACTCCCCGTTGATGTAAAGGGGGGCTAAGTCAGTGCTGTGTCTCCTGAAGTCAACAATGAGCTCTTTGGTTTTCTTAGTGTTCAGTGCCAGGTTGTTTTCTGAACACCATGCTGCCAGCTTCAGGACTTCCTCTCTGTACTCTGCTTCGTCTCCCTTCGAGATGAGTCCGACTACCGTGGTGTCATCAGCAAACTTGATGATGAGAGTGTTGTTGTGGGTCGAACTGCAGTCGTGGGTGTAGAGAGAATACAGGAGGGGGCTCAGCACACAGCCCTGTGGGGAGCCGGTGCTCAGTGTGCGAGTGGAGGAGAGATGAGGGCCGAGTCTCACAGTCTGGGGCCGGTTTGTGAGAAAGTCTTTCATCCAGGCACATGTGAGAGGAGGGAGGCCAAGAGTGACCAGTTTGGTGACGAGGATGCCCGGGATGATAGTATTAAAGGCTGAGCTGTAGTCCACAAAGAGCATTCGGACGTAGCTCTGCCGCTGCTCTAGGTGACTCAGCACAGCGTGGAGGGCTGTGGCGATGGCGTCTTCTGTGGATCTGTTTGCGCGGTATGCAAACTGGTGGGGGTCAAATTCTGGGGGGAGGTAATCCTTGATGTGCTGAAGGACTAGTCTCTCAAAGCATTTCATGATTACCGGTGTGAGGGCCACAGGGCGGTAATCATTCAGGCTGGAGATGGGAGACTTCTTCGGCACTGGGATGATTGTGGCTGATTTTAGACAGGATGGGATGGCTGCCTGATCCAGTGATAGGTTGAAGAGTCTGGTGAAGATGAGGGTGAGCTGGTGTGCGCATGCTCTTAGTACCTTGCCAGGTACTCCGTCTGGACCGGCCGCCTTCCTGGGGTTCACTGCTAGGAGCACACGTCTGACATCGTGCTGCGTTACAGTGAGTGGAGCGGTGCAGGAACCAGGTGAGGATGAGGATGGGAGCAGGGCTGAAGCAGATGAGTGCTGCTGTTGTGGTGTTTCAAAGCGGGCGAAGAAGCTGTTTATTTCCTCTGCCAGCTGCACACTCAGGTTTTCTGTTTTCGCAGTGCTGCCTCTGTGGTTTATGATGTCTTGCATTCCCTGCCACACCTCCCGTGTGATGTTGCTGGACAGGTGGGTCTCGATGTTTCTTTTGTGGTCTGACTTGGCTTTTTTAATCCCCCTTTTCAGGTCAGCTCGAGCAGCCCTGTACAGAGCTCTGTCACCTGACCTGAAGGCGGCATCGCGGGCTTTGAGGAGTGAGCGGACTGCGGACTATACCGCAGACATTAATGTTGTTAAAAAATGAGAACCGTCAAAACATCCTTTGTTTCTAATTCTAAGATAAGAACAATTGATTTGTCTGTCACTAAATTGAATTTCTTTGGCCTTTGGACTGTTGGTTGAAAACAAAAAAGCTATTTGAGATTCACGTTTTGTTCAGTATCATTTTGAAGACTAAATTGTTAGCTTAACAGGGTAAATGTAATGCTTATAAACTGTTTATTTGGAATTCAGTGACTCGTGTATATATTTATTCACAGTTTTTGTGTGTATACACCAATCAAGCACAACTTTATGACCACTGGCAGGTGAAGCGAATAACACTTTTATCTCTTCGTCATGGCATCTGTTAGTGGGTGGGTTATATTAGGGAGCAAGTGAACATTTCTTCTTCAAAGTTTGTGTTAGAAGCAGGAAAAATAGGCAAGTGAAGAATTTAAGTGAGTTTGACAAGGACCAGACTGTGATGGTTAGACCTAAACTAAAGCTTTCCAAAACTGCAGCTCTTGTGGGGTGTTCCTGGTCTGCAGTGGTCAGTATCTACAAAAAGTGGTCCAAGGAAAAAACAGATGCATGTGGTGAGTGAGGGTTGGAAGCAGGTCCTGTAATTCGATCAAACAGACGAGCTCAAACTGCTCGTCTGCCCAGTTGGTTCTGACAGAAAGGTGTCAGAATACAGAGTATCACAGTTTGTTGAGTATGGGGCTGCAGACCAGTCAAGGTGCCCATGCTGACCTCTGTCCACCATCGAAAGCACCAGCAATGAGCATGTGAGCCTCAGAACTGTGGCCAGGTGTGTGTGCATCTCTTAACTGGGGATAGGTGCACTATGGGAAAAAGGCAACCCAGTGGAGGCAGTGTGATGGCTTGAGTAAAGTTCTCCTGGGAAACCTTGGGTCCTGCCATCTATGTGGATGTTACTTTAACACGTACCACCTACCTGAGCATTACTGCAGATAATAAACACCCTTTCATGGAAACTGTATTCCCTAAAGGCCGTGGCCTCTTTCAGCAGGATAAAACAGCCTGCCACAAAGTAAAAAGTTTCAGGAATGGGTTGGGGAGCACAACAACAAGCTTGAGGTGTTGACTTGGCCTCCAAATTCCCCAGATTTCAATCCAATCGAGCATCTGTGGGACAAACACGTCTGATCCATGGAGATCACACCTCACAACTTACACAACTGAAAGGATCTGTTGCTAACATCTTGGTGCCAAATACCAGAGCACACCTTCAGAGGTCTAGAGGAGTCTGTGCCTCGATGGGTCAGAGCTGTACTGGCAATATTAGACAGGTGGTCCAAATGTTATGTGTCATACACAAAAACAAATACATTGAAAGAAAGTAGTTGATGAAATTAATCAGTGTTGTAATAACAACTGTTTCTCAGTTATAATCCCAGTTCTTAATATTAAGCAATGCAGAAAATCGAGCAGACATTCATGAAAAATGACTTCATGATAAAGTAATAAGGATATACAATCAAATTTTTCTCAATTTTTTACATTATTTTTTGTGGAGATTGTGAAACCTGCTATTAACTACCTCATAGTGTAACGATACACTTGACAGAGTGAATCTGATGAAATAACAAATTAATTAGTATTTCACGTATTCCATCAATTATTATTATATAAGGGTGTCGGATCCTTTACCGCTTACTGAGTATTCTGACTGTAGCATTCATCCTCAGGGCAGCACCCTTTAAGAGAAGCACTGCAGTGCGAGGGGGTATTTATCAGCTTCCCTTATTTATCAGCTTCCCTTTTGGACTAAACAGAGAGGTTTTCCAAGGTCTTAGCGCTGAACTGCTTCTGTCGACATACTGTAAATGCAAGCATGGTTGGATATTGGCAAACAAAGGATAACTTCAGCATTCACCTTCATGGTTCCACTGAAACAAAGTTGACCATTTCAGACTGGAATCGGAAAATAAACTCATCTGCCGAGCAGGTTTCACAGACCAGACTGTCAGTGTCTCTTTTGGTTTCTCGGCTGTGCTTTGACGGCCGTCTCTGAGGAGAACTGAATGAGCTGTTGATTAGATTAATAAGGCAACAGACTAAATGTGGTGATGTGTTTGGTTTACAGGTCATTCCCAGAGCCCCTCTCACTCTGCGGTCGCTGTACAGGACCAGCCAGCGAAGCCATTTGTTCTTGCCACAGACGCTGATAGGTCCCTTGGGATCCGGCGTGGTTGTCTTACTGCTACCACAGGCAGGCGGTCATGTTGCAGGGAGATTTCTCCTGTTTTCCCTCTTTCTCACATCTGCGTGTCTGACAGTGGCTTCTTATAAAGTCTGCGCAGAACACATTAAACCATGTGGGACAATTTTGAAGCTGCTGCTAGCACTGCCCGAGCGCTGGTTCCCTTTGATATTTCATCACAAGAACTGAAGTGCAAAAACTTTAAACATGGATTTCTAATATCCTGGTGTTGTTATTGCCTCGCCGTTATCGAGGTCCACTGAGGCTGTGCAAAACATTACTCTATGAGATAATGGAATAATGTCTCACGCTAGCCTCCGCTCCTCATTTCTTTCCCTGTATAATCACTGATATGACGTGATATAACACGACAAATGAAAAATATCACATTTCAAAGCAGGCAACATCTCGCATTTATCATTGTTTCAGGAAATACCCATAGGGTGAGCCGCGGTGCTTACCTGAGACTGTAGCCTATTGATCTCAGCTGGCAACGCTAACTGTGCTCTATTCATCCTGTTCTGGCTGAGCTCTCGCACAAACAGAGCCGTCAGTCACCGTCTCAAAGCAGCATTGGCACCACCCTTGACATAAAGCTAACAATATCATTTGTCTCTTAAGTCACTCTGCCGCATACTTATTTGGGGGAAATTGTGGGAGAATGCGCTCGCATTTTGCTTCTAAAGATGCAGAATTAAATTTAAAGTTTAATTAAGCAGTAATGAAACTTGAACTGGCGTCTTCATAACCCTTGTTAAGCTCTACTTGTGCTCACAGCAGCCGTTTAAAGGATTCAGACCTGAATTATCATATTGAAGCCACACTGCCTGCATGTAAAAAAAATTAAAAAATGCATGATGATACACTGGCAGCTGCTAATTTATGCTAAGCAATGTAACAGATCGCAGATGAGCGTGCTGTGTACACGTGGCTTCTTGGTGGCGCGTGGCAGGTGTGATCCCTGTAAGCATTCGGCTCAAGGTCAGAGCATCAACGTCCCCGCGTTAGGGATCGGGATCAGCGCTTCTTTCTGCAGAAGCAAAATCAGGAAATAATATTGACACCTTAAACAACTGATGAATTCATTCGGAGCTCAAGAAAAATCCATCCCAAATGATTTGCCCATCAGTAAAAACCAGAATGTGGGCATTAATAATTCATCCAGAATCAGAGGGAATTGATCCACAGAGCTGGCAGAGTCTTCGCAGACAGGAGGGTTGGAGATTTTCTCCTTAACGCACGTGGTGTAGACGTGCAGCTATACCTTTTTCTATACATCTACATGTGTACGCGCCAACCCAAAAAGAAACACGCACAAAAGGCGGAACTATGCGGGCGTCGTAACAAGATGTACATGTTCCCATACGTTAACGTCAGGATGACTTGCATTATTAAATAAAATAACGAGGATGGGTGAAACGCCACAGAGGTATCGGGTATCAGGTAAGCGTTTGCGTTTCCTTCCTGAATATATTCAGCAATGCCCCATTTCTGCAGCTGTTAAATGGTGCCTCACTGTCTTGGTTTCCGTGAGCTTTCGCTTTGAATTGAGTTTATCCAATTATCTTGCAGGTGTGACATCACTGAAGCTGAAGAAAGCCTTGGAGGCAGAGAGAGCGCTGCCGGTTGAATGAGAGATAAGCAAATGAAAAAGATGCAAATGGAGAAAAGTTATTTTGAAATTTTTTTTCTGAATGTCTAAGCTAATTGGTCGCTAGAGAGAAGATGCTGATGCAGAGGTTTCGAGGCGTGCTGCAAAGCCACCCACTCTACAACTCGCACAAAAGCTCCGAGGCGAGCTTGCGCGCACACAATGCACACAAACTCATAAATGCATCTGCCACATCTCCCGTTAACACCCCACTCCGCTCGCCTAACAATACTCTTTTCTACCTAAGCTCACTCTGGGTTGCATTAGACATCACCTTGTTTTGTCTTCTGCATCATTTCCCTCAGTCTCAGCCCTCTTTTTTTGTTTTTTTTTTGTTCCATGTATGTTAAAAGCTAACATTAGCATACCAGAATGTCCTGCTTTTGTCCTCTTTCGTGAAGCATTTCCATCTCTCACCTGCCATTAGGCAACATGATCTGTCTGCCTGAGTCACATTTTACACAAGGGAGACTGTTCTCTACACACCCCATTAGAGACTAGGAAATAGCCCCCAATATGTCTAGGACACTCTGTGCAGAACATATGCACCCTCGCTCTCTCGCCTCACATCCACACACACACACATTTACACAGTTATTCACTCAGGAAGCCTGCTGTTCCTTCAAAATAGTCACTGTTCGGTTGATAAAGATGCAATAAAATAAAGCAAAACAAAATGAGCGGAGGCATAATGAGCTGCAGAGGGAGTGGAGGACACCTGTTTGTTTATACAATCTTTCACAAATACAGTGCAGCTAATCACCTGAGGTGCTGCTGGGGTGACGCATATCTGCATCACAATGGAGGGGTCGGCCCGCATTAAACACAGAGGACAGATGCCGTTCCATTTTGCTTTGGCTTTTCGATTTTAATGCCTGTTTTCTTTTTTTCTCTCTGTCTCCACTGAGACGTAGATGCAGATGTTCTACATTGTGCTGCACCTGCATTTCCACCCCAGCTCCTGCTTGCCAACCATCAAAAAGCAGCCAGACTGAATGTACTCACAATGATCCAAGTAAAAAAAAAAACTCCCCCATCAAAGAAGGGAAAGTAAGACATCAAAAACACTTTCAATCTCACCTCAATTTTCTCCCAATCGTTGTCTGCAAAGCAGTTCTCCTCTATCAGAAATAAAGAGAATCCTATTACATATTTCTTACTTTTACTGGCTCTGACGCCCTTTCAACAGCTGTAGTTACCACTTTATTTGCTGCCTCCATAAAGGTGACTTATAAGCTATTATCACAAGGCTGGCAAGAAACGTCAATACAAGATTAAAAGGTGTGAGCAGAGAATGGGACAGACTTCATTAAAGTTGATGCAGAGCTGCAAACACCTATTGATATGTGAAAGACAAGCGCGATAGTCGAGCGGTTCGGTTGAGTTTTGGCCCCCTCATTGACACCTATTGACTGTGATTGACTTCTCATATGTAGCGCACTGATGAAAGTCTTCACTTCACCAACACCCATTTTCAAATAATGGAAAATGTTAGTGATGCTTTTAAAGGGGATACGTGGTAATAGTAAAGATGGAATGAATCTTCTACTATAATTGAGATTATAGAATGAGTAAGAACAAGAGCAACTACATCCAGGATCTTAATACAGATTATAAATGTATGCCTATTAAAAAAAGAATAGAAAAAACATACCATTATCTCTACTACTGCTGCTAGTTCTTAAATGCTTCCTAGAAGTGCCCTTATGACCGCTCGTGTTTTTATCTGCAATGAGCTGTGGATCTGGTCTAATCCAGCATGTCAAAACAGCACCGGTTTGACTTGAATTTCATTTTTCGGAAAGAGGACTAAGTCACAGGGAGCCAACTGTGGCGAGCAGAGCTGAGCGAAGATTGTCTACGCGTGGCCAAAAATCTCATGTCTTTTCAGCGTGCTATGTGCTGTCTGAATGGCACATTGACATGCTCTTTGGTCCCTGGGTCATAGCCAGAGAGCCAGTTCTCATTACCAGTGAAGATCCTCTACAAGAAAAGCTGGGTCACTTTGACACAGAAGTTGCTCTCTGCCCAAATTTAAGGTCCATGTTGAAATCACGTATATGGGAAGAATGAGATTTTCAAGGAGTCCTCTTAATTTAGCAGACAGAGGTCTGAAGTAGTGCTCTACAACGCCGTGATCCAATACCAAGAAAATACAGGGCGAGTATTGATGATACCGATAATGACCTATAACCTATAAAGGCAGGACCAATACCAGCATTGGTGTCAATACTATTGATATTTGGATTAATCTGCCCACCTCCTGTCTACAGATACAGAAGGAGATGACTTTGAAGGGGTGATCAGCCACAATTAAGTCAGCCGTTTCTGATTTTTAGGCATCGTGTATGACTTCCCAACAGGTCCTTAAAAGTATTTGTTTGCGATTTCTTCCACCAACGATATCTAGTTCCTAACAGAAACTTGTCTCATTGCCTGAGTAAAAACAGAGCTTTAAATATATAATAAAAAATGTAAAAATCAATTAAAGAAGATCACAAAAATAAATTCAGTGACAAAACATTACTATTAGAATCATCAGTGATATCTCTCACCCCTTTGTACAACATATTATAATAATAGAGCACATGATTTAATTCTACTAATGTCATTGTTCATTGGAAACTATGTGTGGAAAAATTATATTATTACATATAATAACATAATAATAATTATTATTATTACCATATGGTCTTAGTGTATGCATGTATGTCTGTTCCCTAATGCCTCCTGGACACACTGATCAATCGGAAGGAAACGCACTATATATGTATATATATATATATATATATATATATATATATATATATATATATATATATATGTATATATATATATGTATATGTGTGTGTATGTATATTATATGTTAACAATTTTCAGTGCAGTGGCACTTTGGGGTCTGTAAATAAGTGTTCATCAAACAGTGATGTTAATAGTGCCTGTATTTAATTTTTCTTTAGTTTTGGGATTCTTAGGTTTCTTTTATTATTATTTTATTATTCTGTGTAATTGTTTGCCGTTCTGTATATAGTGGTTGTTTTGCTTTTCCTGACCCTTATTAGTCAGTTATCTGTGCCTTGGCTATTTCAGTTGTTAGGTTGTGTATTTTCAGGCTCCCTATGTTTCCCTGTGTGGCTCAGTCGTGTCCCCGACTCTGTTTATTTACCTTTTTGTCTCAGTGTCAAGCTCACATTTCTGTTTCAGGATGGGATACACCCCGGACAGGTCGTCAGTCTGTCGCAGGGCTAACACATAGAGACTGACTGAACCATTTGCACTCACATTCATACCTATGGGCAGAATAAGTAACCCAACCCAACTATATTAAATAAAAATATATATTTTTTAAAGTAACTGAAAAAAACTGTGTTTTCTCACAAAACTAAATAAAATAACTCAATCTACAAACTAAAAGGCTTTCATCTGAATTCTGTCAAATCTGACAATACAGTTAAGAAAGGGGGGCATCTTAGTTTGACTCTGGATGTCAACCTGTTCTGAAATTCCAAATATTTTGTCTGTGCAACACTGAACTAAGACTGAAACTAATAAAAACCAAACTAAAATGAAAGATTTTTCAAAACGAAATAATAAAAAAAAAAAACTAATAAAAAATTTAAGTAACTCTGAGTTCTACCAACAATTTTCTGTGTACATACTAAAGGCTTAGTCCTCAGGGCCATGGAACAATATCGTCCAAAACCACTAAAAACACATAAATGAGTTAGACGATTGCACTGCATGCCTGGTTTATTATTTAGATGATACAATGTCTCTTGAATTAAGTTTAGTTAATTACGCATACTAGTACAATATGCAGTGCTATAAATATTCTACACTACACTGTGGCTCTCTGTAAGTAGGGGCAAAAGGGCCATTGGCCTTTCTACTTAAAACCCCTTGTCCCACATTATTTCTAGGTCAGGCATCACCATTGTCCCTCTGTCATCCATTATAATCCAGTGAAAGGCATAAGGTTAAAAAACAAGTAATCATAAAATAGGGTAGCCTATTCTATTAATCACAAGTTTTGTCATTTTCATCTAAAATAATTTTATTGTAAACTGTGACACGACATGGGAAAATGTAAAGACAAGAAATGCAGCATTTTTTATTTACAATAATGCATTTGGTTAAAACGATATGTTTGTTCAAATATGTCATTTTCTTCAGTTGTTTTAAAATAATGTGTGCCCGAGTCACCAATGAGACAGTACAGGAAGAGTAGCTATTCTTCCGTTACACCACAAGAGGGAGTATCTCCTAAAATGAGCAGCTCTAGTGGGAGTAAAGTTTATGTATATTTGTAGGAACGCAGATACAAAATAGCAAAAAACTTAAACTTGGTCTAAGGATAAGTCAATAGTGTTGCAGAGAATGTGGGACAGCTGGCCGTTAATTCCCTTTATGTGTGTTTCGTGCATATTTATTGGTAGCAATGTAGATTAGCCATGAAGCTAACGATTAGCAGCTAGAGCTAATTTGCTACGTGTGGAAACCTTGTGGCGCTGTGGTGGATCTACACCTGTACCTGTAATCACAGTGAATTAAAACGGGAAATCACGCTATCTTTTGTTTATGTTTATTTCATTTATTCTACTGTAAGAAGTATTGGTGTTTTGAGTTTGAATCAAGCCAGACCACTCAGGGTAACGCAGTGCGCCTAATGAGCTGTGTGAGACAAATGTGTAAAGATGTGCTATGTCTATATATTTGCAGAATATACAGTAAAGGCAGACTCACAAAGCCACACTAATTTCATATCCTTTTAATCTAAGTGTGCAACAGAAATAACAATAGACAAAAATCTCGACTCATAGTTACAAATCTACAGTGCCTCATACACCGTGCAGCTATAGGATTACTGTTTTAAATATACTGTCGGTAAATCAAGTGTTCAGCCTCAGCTACAGTGGCCTCCTGCTAACTAAGCTTAACTCTTTTCTAAACCATAAAAAAGACAGAAATAAGATTAAACACAACATAGCAGCAGAAGCAATAGCAATAATGCTAACTTATAATGTGGAGCAAGAGCTTTAACAGTCCCATGAGGCTTTGCTCTGCCCATGGCCAAAGCACCGTCCTCTGGTCACTACAGGATGTTAGCTGAATCTTTTTCTTTCTTCCTCTTTCTCTTCTTAATGAGACGAAACCGCTGACCACCTAATACCCCCCTACAGTTCAGTGATCACAACGCATTTTAAGTTTCACACATCATCTGACCTCACACTGTTTTGTCTGTATTGGATGTCTGAATATCTGCTTTTCAACCATAAGTTCAGCGCTTTCACTCCTGGGCCAGACCTGTGTGGACAGAAACATTGTGCCTCAGAGAAAAGTAAGAAAGAAAACACAGAGGATGTTTTTTTTATATATGAGAAGAATGGAACAGAACAGAAGTTTAGGAAAGTAAAATGGCTTTGTTAGAGAAAGGTCATGGTCACAGTTAAAGTTACCGAAGATAAAAAGAATCTTTTGTTGACTCTTTGTAAGAAACGGGATATGAGCACATTTTCCTGTGGGGTGAAGCCGCACACTTTGTGCCCCCCCAAAAAGCGTGACCTCCTCCTGAAAAGCTTTTGTAGTTTTAAAACAATATCACACAATGTCCGCCTTTGCTACGAGAGGACAATCTTATTCACGAAACAGCAAGGGGCTGCTTGTCTCTTGGAAACATAAACATAGACTTTTTTTCAAAGGTTTGAACAAGAAATTTTATTGTTTTTCTGGTGAGGACAGTGGCTGTGGAGGAAAAAAAATAGCACATCTCTTTTCAGCGGTTTACAACATGCGACAAAAAAATACTTCAGAGAAAAATAGTCCTCCTTCTGCCGCCTCTGTAGCTGATTACTCGCTTAATGCAGTTTCACACTACATCATGCTGTTCTGGTCTAGTTTGGCCCTCAGCTTCTGACAGTGGAGCGAAGGCTGTAGCAGGTGAGAGAGTTCATTAGAGCAGCAAGCTGGGGTCCACAACAAGCAGCCTCTTCACATGGAATAGCAGAGCTTAGCCTCCAGCTGTGACCTCTCCCATCCAACATGCAGAGATAATACAGCAGCAACACAAACTCAAGGCAAAAAGTCTTCACATGGAGGCGCACACTTAAACCAAGGCGGAGAGTTTAACAAACGTGGAGCAGCACAACCTCGCCTTTCAGCGCACTGCCCCCAAACTTACCACCAACCCAACCTCCACGGTAACTCTCACTAGCTTTCAGATATATATTTTTTGTTATTTTTTTCTTTATATGAATATTTACAAAGGTCAAAGCTTCAAAAGTTTGGAAATTGTTAAAACAAATATGGAGAGTTAAGGTCAAGGTTAGGAGTGTAATGAAGGCAGAAAGCAAATTTTTGGCGCCCGGATTTTTCCACTGTGCATGCTGATGAAGTTTGCCCTCCACTAACCCTTCAAGCAGAGGTGATTGTGTAAGGCTGTCTGTTTCGTGAGCACACAAAACACATGTGTAACAGGTGCAGGGCAGAGAGCGCCATCATACCCCAAATCTTATTCGATAAAGTATTTATTCTAGAAACGGAATAAGCACATATATATATATAGCAGCCTATTAAAAATTAACCTAAATTGATAAGTTTCCTGACGCAACCTAGAAACAGCCTCCTGGCTGCCATCTGCTCTGCATGGGGATAACTTAGATCATTTATGTATTGTGTGCTGTTTTGCCAAAAGAATGAATTGCATCAGATAAAAACATTACTCTTTAATAAACTACAGGGGGGAAAAAGTAAATTAAGCTCTAAGAAACTGTGCTTCATACTTCTGAATGAGGTTAAAAAGAATACCAGTATAAATTTAATCTTTAACCACCAACAGATGGTTGTTGTAAGTTTAATCTCGATGTTTCAAAAAAACCAAACACATGGTACTTACTGCCAAGCCTCTAATGAACCTTGTAATTTATGAGTGAAAAGCGTGTGTCACTTTTAGAGCAATTTTTTCTCTAAAATGTTCTGACAGCATCTTCAGTTCTGGTGTAAAAAGCAAAAACAAATCAACAAACCCTTAAGAGCTTCTTCTCAAAGCTGGGAGGTCAACTTGCACTCACTAAGTACATAGCTTCTGGTGTTGTATAGTTCAGTGAGAACGCAAGGGTTTGTGTCCCACTGGGACCGACGTGCTATAAATGCTTGCATTCATATTGAATTTTGGGATAAGTGTCCATTAAATGAAATGTGTGTTAGCACTTCTGTCAGATTATGGGTTTTGCCACAAACAGCTGAGCACATTTTAACTAGGCAAATGCCTTGGGTATCTACTTGAGTGACTCACTCATCCTTCCCTCCTGCTCTTGTTCTACTTGTCTGCCTCCACCACACGGGTAATGGATTTTGAACAAAATACTTGCCAAAATCAGTCAACCAGTCAAAATTTAAGTACATCCACCATCTCCACTGACAACAGCTGAAGCGGTGAGTGAAGTATGAAAAGATCAAGCTGGATAACATTTCTTTTAACTTATACATGTTGGAAATAAGTCACTAAAAATACTTAGGGACTTTATCTGAGTGTACTTTTCCTCGTTTAACCTGTCTGTAATGTTCATACAAATAAATATATAATTTGTAACCATACATACAAATTTACAGTACATAACTGTACCCCACTGGGACATCTACACTGTTTGGACAAAAGTACTCAAAAAAACAGAAGTCAGTGATGAAGAAGTGTGGACCAAATACTTTCCTCCTACTAGGTTTCTGTTTATAATTCATATTATTAATTTCCGGCTCTCTTTCAAAATGTTTCATTTATCCTGCCTACTTCACCTCGGCCCCAACCAGTTGCAGCCCCTCCTGAGCCTGGCTCTGCTGGGGGTTTCTTCCTTTTTCCATTCAATTCAATTCAATTTAGTTTTATTTCTTCAGGGCCAAATCACAACAATAGCCTCAGACCCTACAATAATACATACAGAGACAAACCCAACAATCATATGACCCCCTATGAGCAGGCACTTTGGCGACAGTGGGAAGGAAAAACTCCCTTTTAACAGGAAGAAAACGAGGCTCAGGGAGGGGCGGGACTACCTGCTGCGACCAGTTGGGGTGAGAGAAGGAAGACAGGCTAAAAGGATAAAAGAAAGGAAAAACTCCCAGTGTTTGGGTCATCTGATTGTTGGGGTTTTTATTCATTATTGTATTGTCTTTGGCTTACAATATAAAGTGCATTGATGTGACTGTTGTTGTTATTTGGTGCTATATAAATAAATTGAATTCAACTGACAAATTGTAATAATTTTTTTTAGTACTCCAATAGATTGTCTTCAAAAGATGAGCTTTGTGTTGTTGTTTTCTTATATTGTGGAGCCTCAAATTCAGCTTTTTGTTCATTACCATCTTGGTTTATTTAAACCAGATTAGAAAGAATATAAGTTTGAAGCACTTCCACATTGGTTTGAGGCTATGCCCATGTTTTATATAAAGTCTATCGAGCGAGCCAGCTGTGTGGTGAGGCCAAGAACGTGTCTCAAACTCCCAACCTTTGGAAAATGAAAATGCATTACAGCCTAAACCACCGAAGCCAGAAGCTTAAGGTTAAAGCTCAAAATGATTTACAACAAAATGTGAAATGTCACTGTATTGTAGTTTAAAAATCCAGTTTTGTGTCAGTTAATGTTACAGAAACAACTGTCGGCCAAAAATCATGAAACTTCAAAGAGTAACAGCATTTCAACCATCCTCTTTCACAAAGACAGTGATAACAAAAAAAACTGACCAGTTCAAAGGTGGTCTCTCAGACTATTGGATTGTTAGTGTTCGTGTTCAGTCTTACTCATGTTATTTTTGGTTCTTGCTTGTTATCAAAGTGCAGTGTGTTTCTGGTAAGTTTAGCTAGCAATGTGCCAACACATGGTCATGCTTTGTTGATATGTAAAGGTTAAATGCAGTGATGCTCCTGTATCTGCTCAGGAGACCTTGCATTGTATCTAATCCAAAATCTTATTTTCTAAAATAAAGGTAAATCCAAATACTTGACCAAAGATCTTTCAGTAGACAGGAACATTTTAGACACTTTGTCCCTTCCTAATAACAAGTCCTATGTTTTATGGAAAGGTGCTGGAGGCTCGGCTGGTCTCGGGATCTCGTCTCTGCTTTTTGCAGATGATATGATTCTGTCAGTTCTACCCTCCAGCTCGCACTGGGTTGGTTTTCTGCCAAGTGAAAAGCGTGGCGTGCCCACTATGGGTTGAGAAGTTCGGCCCCCAGTTCAAGGATTTTGTTCATGAGTTAAAGAAGAAGGTAGGAGGAGACTGACTGGTGGATTGGAACAGCTCCTGCAGTAATACAGAGGCTGTACTTGTCTGATATGGTTAAGAGGAGGCTGAGTGTGAAAGCCAAGCTGTAGATTTAACGGTTGACCTATGTTTCTACCCTCACCACATACTGTGAGCAGTGACCGAAAAAGTCAGATCTCTGCAAATGGTGGAAATTAGCTTGTTTGGAAATGTGTCTCTGACTGAGGCAGACACAGGACACTACAGAGATTATGTCTCTTAGTTAACTTGCCAACCTGGACCTGACGAAGAAAATGGATGGAAGCCCTATTTCTGTCCAAGTCTATCAATATTTCTTACAAACTTTTTGCCAAAACTAGAAGTAGGATGTAGGACACTGAACCATAATTAAATGGGCTTGGTAGCTTTTAGATAACCTTGAGAACACTCAGATAAACAAACAAAGAACACTGAAAATTCTCCACCAAGCTCTCAGCTTGAGCGATTTCATGTAGAACATGTAAGTACAATAAGTAACAACAATAAGTAGTGAAAGTACTAAATGTCACTGTTGCACATACATGCTGTGAGAAAAACAGTGGGAATGCTTTTTCCTACAAGTGTAAATATCTCACTGTAACTACTAGCCTAGCTGTGTTTATTGATATATTTTTTTAAATAGGCAGCCAGTGTGTTACTTGAGGTTCAGTTCGAGAGGGTTAACCAATCAGGTTTTTAGATGATCAGATTTCTAGAAGGTCGGTATCTCTGTGGTTCAATTTTTTGACATGGCTGCTGTCAAAAGAAATGTTGTGATCTTGTAAAAGATTACTCAGATAATATTAAAGACTATTACAGCTATAACTGAAGTCTTGATTGTGTTGGCATATAAAGGTGAACTTCACTGAAGGACAGAATTACCATTGCCTCCATCTTCAAGCCATCTGGGGCTGCACATTTTTATTTTAACACCCATTGCTTTTCCCCCCGCTTAGTTTACATTCATAGTGGAATTCCACTGAAAAGCTGCAAGGAAATATATCTTTATCTCTTTTTGCAATTTTGAGGACACTCCTGTCTTGTTAGAATAACCTTTATTTGAATAAACCAGCAATGGGTTTGGTGTTTATGTCAGCGTGAGAGGCTCCATTGATCTGTACGTTATAAGCAAGCAAGTCCAGCATGCAGAAAGGAGCATAACACCCGGATTAAAAACATTTAAGTCAAAAATATATAAATGCACACCAATGACTAAACACCCACACAGGTAGAGAAAGGAAAATGCGAACTTTGGACAAAATAGCCCCAGGACAGTGCATGTTTAAAACTAAGATAGTTCCTTCTGTAAGGCCACTGTTCCATCCACTTCACCGCCGTAACAGCATAATCTGTAGATTTTAAAATGCTCCTAATATATGACACGGTTCCCACACAGCCACCTTGAAAATTTCCAGACAAGCTTTCGACAGTGTTGCACAAACCTGAAAGAAACAGTCTGCCCTTGATGAGAAGGTGAGTGCTCATAAAGGCGGTGCGAGGTCTTTGGAGAGCAGTGCACAAATAACAGCCATGAGACGTGCTTTGTAATCGCACAACAGAAATCTTTATATTACCATAGCTTTTATTCAATTTTATTATTCCAGGGTGAAGAGGTGATGGCCTTTACTTTCTCTCCAGCATGGACAGAGGCTTATATTTTTGTCAGCACAGCACAGATATCCTTTTATTTGCTATCATGGGAAGGGCACATGTCAGTACTTCTGCTATGATGCACTGATGAAAGGAACCCACAAGGTCACATATGAATTGACTCTGTGGAAGTCACGCCACCTAAAGAACTGAGACTTTCCAGCAGAAGCATCATGACAAGTAAGGTCAAACCAGCTATTGTGTACAAAAGGTAAAAGTAACTTCTAAAGGTGCAGAAGTGCAGAAAACTTTAATTTTCTACTTAGAGATTGCTGCTCAGTTTTTATCCAAGTTTTGAAACTTTGACAAATCTTGTAAAAATGAATCTGAAAGCCACACTAGCTGCTGAGTGCGGCTGCAGATGCAGCAGTGCTTTGAGCCAAATGCTAATGTCAACATGCTCATGCATAGAGAGTAAAAAGAAGGATGGGGGTAGCCACAGTGACATCACCCATTTGTTTGCGGCTTCCATTTGGAAGCCCGAGCTTCAGTGTTATTGTTCTCACCAGGATTGTTTCTTGGAGCCAGAAGTGTTGAAATCTGAAATGAGGGTGAAGTCATCAGCTTAGACTAGTAAGCTTGGTTAGCAAAGTCGACCCATAGAATGTATGTGCAATATACAGATACAAATAGCTGCTCACCTGTGCTAAGTACTGTGCAAATAAAGTAGCCTACTAGTGTTTTTCTCATTAAAAGTGGAGTTTGCACCGAGCAGGGTATATTTTTTGTCATGTTATGGTATTTGAATTGCTCCGAAAGGCACCGGCATCACAAAGTTTAAAGGTCAAATGCATTCAAAATAATCCTCACACTAAAGCCATGAAGGGGAAAACTAGCTGTAGACACTAAAAAGTTTGAAAATAGCTATGTTCTTGTTTATTTCTGTTGTCAAATGTAAATCATGATTTACGGAACCACAAGTTTTAGAACTATCATCACCTTTTAATAAAATTTGAGCACCAATAATTCCATAATTTTAATTTAAAAGCATATAATTTCAACAAAGCTGATATGATTGATCAAATGTCACATATATAATATCAGGTAAATATATCTTTTTGCACTATAGATTACAAGTTTTATAGATTTTAAGTAATGACAGTGCTATATTTAAAATCTACCTGAAGTCTACTCTAACATGTCAACTGGCCAGCCACATTATTATGTACACTGGCTCATCTGCTCATGCAAATATCTAATCATCCAATCACGTGGCAGCATCTCAGTGCATTTAGGCATATAGACAAGGTTAAGACTGCCTGCTGAAGCTCAAACTGAGCATCAGAATAGGAAAACCTGAGATTTAAGTGACTTTGAATGTGATGTGGTTGTTGGTGTTAGACAGGCTGGTCTGAATATTTCAGAAACTGCTGATCTACAGGGGTTTTCCCTTACAACCATCTCTGTGGTTTACATATAATGGTCAGTAAAACGGAAAATATCCAATAAGCGGCAGTTCTCTGGGCAAAAATACATTTTTAATACAAGAGGTTAGAGGAGAATGCGCAGATTGCTTTGAGCTGATAGGAAGGCAACAGTAATTCAAATGGTCACTCATTGCAAGCAAAGTATCCAAAAAAGCTGAATGCACAACACACAGATGGGTTCCAGCGCCAGACGATCATGCCGGGTGCCAGCTAAGAACATGAAACTGAGACCGAGTTTGAAAGGGCTCCCCAAAATCGAACAATAGAAGACTGGAAAATTCTTGCCTGGTTTAATGAGTCTCAATATCTGCTACGACATTTGGATGGTAGGGAAATGCCACAGCCTGGGGATTATTGCCCACCATGTCCATCTTGTTATGACCAGTATAACCATTACCTGATAGATGCTTACAGCAGGATAACACGCCATGTCACAAAGCTCAAATCATCTCAAACTGATTTCTTGAACATGCCAGTCAGAACACTGCCAGTGTAGTCAAACGGCCTCTGCAGTCACCAGATCTCAATCCAATAGAGTGCCTTTGGGATGCAGTGGAACAGGAGCTGACAAATCTGCAGCAACTGTGTGATGCTATCATGTCATTACGGGCCAAAATCTCGACAAAATCTCTTGTTGAATCTGTGCCATTTAGAATTAAGGCAGTTCTGACAGCAAAGGCCGTCCACTCCGGTAATAAACGTCAGGTGATTGTGTATTATTGCTTAAGGATGAAGGTCATCTGGCATTAGAGGACAAATGCAACCATCTATGAGTGCATAAGTGAATGAATCAAGGAATCAATTAATGAGCATTTTAGCAGACTATTTTACGGGGCCACGAAGTGCTTAAAAATCATAGCATTGCATTTGTAATGCAGAGTGTAAGCTATATTTAGCAGCCATTTAACATTACGCAAGTATGTGGCTATTTGAGATATAAGGTCGCACATTTGTTATCGCTTGTAAGGTGGAGCTTTTCCTCTCATGATACTTTCCTGAAACTGTGACAAGACCGCCCTTCACCACTAATATTCCTCGCTTCTCCAAACTATATTCCTGTGTGATGATAGCCTCGCAGGTTGTCATTAAAAGCAGTAAAGGTAGTGGCGTGTTACATTAGCACTGGAACAGTTGTAGGTCTTGCTCAACAGCCCTTCTCTTCATTAAAAGTTGGTTAATTGACGGTGAACTCTATCTACTTGTGAAGGAGTAATGAGCTAGGAGGGAAGGTCAGGTTCAGTGAATCAGCACTGATTTCACTAATTAATATAAAGGAAAATCCAAGTCGACTATAAAGAATGAGAAAAAACAGCCTCATAACGTGCTCGTCTCCAGGTTTATTGCGCTGTATTAGTCCACGCTGTAATCATACAATCGTACAAAGGGGAAAACACATGAGTTTCAGTGAGTTGGTAGTAGCACCAGCTCTGCGTCTTCCTTTTATCCTCTCATCTTCTGTCCATTTGACTGATCGCGTGCATATATGTGACTGCCTGTCCCTCCACCCTGCGGTGAGCGTGTTAGCCTGTTTAAGTGAACACTTTATCATCCTCTTCTCTGTCAGGGTCTGCTCTTCCACTCGCTTTGTTTCTCTGCTTCTGTGCTCTGCCTTTTTCATCTTCTTCTCCTTTTTTTTTTAATGCTGGCCAGTCTCCATGCTTCTGTTCTACATCTCTCCCTCCTCTTTCCCATCTCTGCATTATCTTCTCCATCTCTCCAGCTGTCCCTTTCAGTTCCTCTCCCCCTGCCCTCCCATCTGCTGATCATGCCCTGATTATTCTGCAGAGGGAGGCTCTTCCCCGTCAAACCGTCCTTCTCCCCGGATGTTCCCCACTCTGTCCCCTATCCATCAAGACTTTCTCCACGCACATTCGCTCCATCTGTCAGCCCCACCTCGGAATATTCTTTCCATTCCTTCAACCTTACTTCCCGACTTTCATTCATCGCCTTCTTCCCGCATCAGTATATTCATAAAACTATTTCTTCATCATTCACATCCGTCTGTCCATTCACACAGCTAACTACACTTCTTCTGTTCCTCCTAACCAGTCCACACCCTGCAGCAGTCAGATCAAAATGTAGAGAGACAGAGCATGAGCCAAGATAAGCTCTCCCTGCAGGTCACTGTCTATGTACCAGCTGATAGGAATCAATCTGCACCGCGGGATACTACTCCTTTTGTTGTGTTTCTCCTCTCTGTTACAGGCCCCGTACTTTTATTTTTTCTTTCTCTTTAATCCTCCCCATTTTTCTGAAGCGGTGCCAAAAATCATTATAGTGCGATACCTTGATCCTTTCTTCCTCCTCACTGTCATTACAGAATTTGAATTGTATTTTGTTCTGCTTTTTGATTTAGTTTATACCGGTGGGTGTTCGCCACATAGCGTCTGTAATGCGGTGCAATGTGTCATTTAGGGTTTCTTTCATCTGCCACTTCAGAGGTATTCCTGTGGTTTATTGTACAAGATAAATGACTATAGGTTCTTTAGTTTGGTAGATTGAGGGGTCAGGATGGAAGTCTAATAAAGCTAATACTTGCTATTAGCCACAGATGTAACACACAGAGGAGACCGAAGGAGTTTGCATCAGCTCGGAACTGAATAGGCAAAGTCGGCACAGGCTTATCCTGTCCGGAGTAAGTGCTGTCAACATCAGCCTTAAAAGCCTCGGCAGTGCATGGGCCAGAGTAAGACTGGCAGAAGGTAAGTCATACTTTCAGCAGTTGTTTTCAAACAGTTGTTAGAATTTGAGTTTATTTTTTGCTTATTTAGTTCAAATTAAGTTTTACTAGAAAGGGAAGCATGCAGTGCAAAATCTGAAATTCGCAATCATCCTGAAATAAACAGCAATTACAAAGATAAAGAGTCATTAAGCCTTAAGAATTTAAGGCTTAATGACTCCCATTTCAGCATTTCATTTCTGTTCCTCAGCTGGGAAATACAGAGTAGAACACCTTGAATTTCAGCTGTTATGTGCTGGAAAATCTGTAACAACGTGGGGCAAAAAGTAGTTTGTTAAGTTTCTTATTGTTCACCCATATTGTTTGTAAGATGTATATTTTGGTAATAACTTGGGATTTTGGATTATTATGGATAAACTAAAGTAAATTGCCAATTTTTAATTTCATTTTTATGTTTTATGGTTAAATTAATATTTTTCCACTTTTGTTTAATTTCTGCACACCACAGCTTTATTACACTGTAATAACTCTATCTAGTGCTATTTGAGTCCATGTGAGACAACCAAGTCCATATGTATAAAAATGGGCCATTACTTATTTACACTATTAATTAACACCCCTTCCCCAACCATAGAAAACAACTGTATGTATCCAAAAGTATTTATTTTTAAAACAATCACAGAATGTTTTTTTCTTTAGCACAAGTGGTTTAAAATGCCTCAAAACATCTTCATTCAAGTTCAGTTACTTATAGAAGTTATAAAAATTCAACCGATTTGACATTTTTCATTACTGCAGCACAGCCTTACTTATAATATTACTTATAATATAATATTACTTATAATATTATATTACTTATAATATTTGGCACCAATTCTGTTTCTATTTACATATTTTTTAAAGTCTTTGAAATAATTCCCTGAATTACCTGTCCCCCATTACTCTTATGGAAATCCTTCTGAGACTTGTTATGATTAATTTAAAAAGTAATAATAGTGAAAAGGATGTTTCCTCCTATTTCATATTTCATCATCCAGGCATAAGGACCACATCATGGAGTCCTTATGGCTGGAGGAAAAGCTTTGTAGTGCTGGAACACTTTCCATCTCATGTGGTACAAGCAATGTAAAATAAAAGATCTTTATTTCATTGAAGTTTATATGTTATTTTATTACACACAGGAACCAAGGTGTAAAAATGTAAAAGTCTGCTTAAATTGAAAATAATAGTACAAGTAAGGTGGTGCTGTTGCAAGAAATTATTAAAAGTCTTATTAAAAGCAAGGATTATAAATTAAATCCCTAAAATCGTTATTACTACTTAATATGACTTATTATTATGGTTATTGTTTTCATTTAATAGGCGTTAGAGATTTTTAAGCCTTCGCAGGATTATGATTTTGTTAAACAGGGTGAAATAAGGATGATTGGGAATGAGGTTGAAGAAGGGGCGTTTCATCTAATGAATGTAAATTAAAACTTTTTTTGCTAAGCCCTAGCTGTGAAATCAAATCAAAATTGCATGTTCCCACTGGTTTATTATAGCGTGAGGCAAGCTTTCACTGGTGTGAGGCCAGCCCCATCCTGTTAACTGTAAGTTGTTGTTTTTTTGTTTGTTTTGCTTTCAAAAATTAACTAAATTAAAGAAATCAGTATTTTTTCTAGCTTTTAATAAATTAACAAAATTGAATAATTAAAAAAATTGACAAACTTTCATAAATGCAATCTAATAGACTTGAACTGAAAAGAAATTCTACTTCAAAAAAGATCATGCCAACCTCTTTGATGATACTTGTTTATTAACACCCTCTTAAAATATAAGACGGGGACGTTTTAGCTCTTAGAAAATGCAAATGTGAAAGTGACTGTACATTCAATACACTTATTATTAGAGATTGTCTCCTAACAGAAGGGACATTTAGGGACACGTCATGTGAGGAGACAAAATTGTTACAGTGTGACATCCTGAGTTTGATGAATATATTTTTCTGATAATTTCACAAGTTCTCCTTCAGAGAGAATCATAGAAAATTTGACAATGGTGCTATCATGAAATGGCACCAAATAGCAGGCATAGCATGACTCAGGTGTACAGCAATCAATGGATGCTCGCTCAGTTTTTGTACTGTGTCTTGCAGCGTGTAGTACTTTCCTACTAGAGACTCTTATGGATTTCAACCTGTGACACAGTTACAATAAACGCTTTGTGTTATTTCAATTTGCAAATCAGACTAATGTGGAGGTTTTCAGCAGTACAAGGGACGCGTATAAGGCCTGACTACCAGCAAGGACTTTCTGCTGTAACATTTTCCTATATTTATTAACACAGCATAATTAGGTATGATTGGCATTTCAAGCTTATTTAGTTTCATTTTCAAAATTTGAAAGTCAGTGATTCGACCGTCGATTTTTTCTTTTTCCAAAATGAAAAACAGTTAGATTAATGTAGTTTTTATGCATCTTTTCATACACGTGTCTTAGATTAGTGTTCTTGGATCTAATTGGATTGCAAGCACAAAAGTGAAATCAGTAATGAAGGACAAAGTTTGAACTACTAAATGCCAAAGTACATACAAAAAAAGCAATCTACGCTTGCCAAGAGTTGCGAGAATAAGTTTACTGAAGTTAATTAAAAGCTCACAGCCTTACTTATGTTTGTTTCCTTGATCTTTTGCTATGGCCTTCACCACCTCCTGAGAGAAATATCCAACTCTTTAGGAGCTAAAAGTGAAATCCACAACATGTCAGACTAAGTTGCCTTGTGTACCTGATGTTTGAGGTTTTTTATCTGAACATTTTGCCTTAAATGAGGTTGCTCGGGGTGGACTAGACCAAACATTAAAGTTATGCGACATAAAACTAAAACCATGAGCTAAGTTACTCATAATTCATCACTATGAATAGGACCTTTTTCCAAAAATTGGACAGTCAAAAGCTGAATTCATTTGTGTTACTTCAAAGGCTTTAATTTAAAAAAAAAAAAGTTGAACTCTCGATGCATGAATAGATAGAAATAGATTTTAGGAGCTGGAAAGTTGGGTGAGTTTATGCCCAATCTTCTATGGACATGTTGGATTAACTGTGACTAACCTCAGTGGAGGATCCCCCCCCACTAGAGGAAGGTCAGTGTAGAGGTGGATGGGAGTGGACCACACACACCTCCTGCCACGGAGAGATTTATCAAGCCAGCTTTGCTCCCCGAAACACATGGTTAATTTAGCAGCCATTACAGGTGACATTTTGATGAATAGAGAAGGCTGTTCACGCATACATAGGCAATAGGCATAAACACACACAAACACACACGCACGCAGACGCGCTCATAGAAAGAATAATGGTCATTTTACTGCAGTCTGCAGGAGGACGGGAGATAAAAGTTAGTGTTGGGAGAATGATGTGTCAGGATGGTTTCATTAACTCAGAGATAGAAGACTCCTGTCTGTGGCATCAGCAATCATTCTAGGGGAAGAAATTATTCTTCACGGCTGGAGATGGACATGTGCACTAACATAGTGACAAACTACTCAGTTACTCACAGTTAATCCCAGCTGCTTACAGACCCAAATAATCCTGTCTGTGTAATTAGCACTCCTGCTAATCAGGATTTAGCTGAAATGCTAAAATGTACGTGTGCACCTGTGTGCGCAGCCCCAGAGAAAAGTTGCACGCATCCAGGAGACGAGAGGCCGTTGCTCATTGATCCCCCCTAACCCATTTATCATCATTTTCATCCCTTTAAACTGATATCTATTGATTTGTCGGAGCTGCCCTTCACTGCTTTGAGTAGGAGGTTACACACATACCACAAACATTTGATCACTGTCAAACATGTGTTGGCTGGGGCTGTGACAAACACACACTAAGCTGCTCCACAAAGAGCTGTCTATTCAAACCAACAGATGATATAGAGTTGTTCTACCCACACATGCAGGATGCAGTCTGCCTACGGTTGAACAGCAGCCCAGGAGCGGATAGAAAATGTCCTTTATGAAGCAGCGACTCTGCTCGGGCTTCTATGTCTTGTCGGCGGTTTGGCAGGGAGCAGAACAGACGCGCAGACAGACAATAGAGAAGTCTCTATGGAGATCAGCCTGCACCGCTACACGGCCACCGCTTCTTTTTTTTTCCTCCCCAAGTCCCGGTGCCTGCAGGGACACTGTATAACCCTTTAAAATACAGTTTCAAAACATGGACAAATCAATTTCCTTCGCTTTGTTGAATATCAAACCTCTCCCAAGGACTAGCCTCAGATTCAGACAAGATTATTTTGGGAAAATGAAATGAGAGACTCAAGAGTATGTAGCACTGCAGCATAACTCTTAATAATAATGATAATAAAAAGCCAATACTTTGTCTGTGTATATTCGCAGTAACAATCAGATCAGATCAAACAATCACATCAGATGCAAACTTGATTTGATTATGGTCTTTTCACCACTGTGGGTATTTTTCCTCTACGGGAGCCGGGGAGTAGAGTGGTGTCATTACCTTCGGCTCTGATCACGATGCATCCTGAAGGTCAGACCTGATGAATTGGAGAGACAGCACTGTTATAGAGAACAGCCATTATCCATGATAGTGAAAGAGATTATTCACTCTCCTGAGAGAGGAGAGGAAAGGAAATACTGAGCAGAGTAGATAAAGATTAAAGGAAGAGAAATCAAAAGGAAAGGAAAGGAAGGAAGGAAAGGAAAGGATCCACATTCAGAGGGCTCAGACAAACACCTCAGTGAGGAGTCACTGTGAAATGCTGATAGCTGATGGGTGACAAAACTCCCCTACCCACTTAAAGCTGACACCTCGGTGCAACTGTTTCTCTCCACAGCATGCAGTCAGGGATGATATCAGTGTACCTGAGAGAAGCTCGAATACTCCCAGCCCAGTTAGAGCTGACACCAGGAAACAGTCTCCCTCCTCCGCTCCCCTCTGTTTCAACTCAACATTTTCTCTCAGCGGAGATGTCCTCTGACAGAATTCAGCACTGTAACCACTACACAAGGCTGTTAGCTGAAGATATCCCCTCAGGCTGGAGTTTAAGGGCAGAAACGCCTGCTGGTTCGACTGAATTAAAATAATGTTGATTCCTAACCTCGTCGCCGAATAATTTGCAAGCAATCTAAAAACACGTCCTTTTTACCCTGTAACCCCTTGAATTCTGTTTAAAACCGAGGCAAGAAATATGCAGCTTGTAATCTATGGGATATCCCATCCGAATAGGGGTCTTCTTGAACCCTAAGCCTATCTTCTAGTCTGTCTCTGCTTCTCTCTGCAGGCTGTGGTGATGAAGTGCTTTGTGCCTGCAGTAGTCCAGCAGTGTGCCGTGCATGTTAAAAAGCCAGTGATGGCGGGGGGAAGCCTGGGGAAGGCTGTGCAACCAACAAAGCTGCAGGCCAGAAGCCACGCTGTAGGCCGGGAGGTGAATAAATGATTTGAATGGCAGTAAAAGGCGGATGCAAATTGGCTCGGTCTGGTACGTAAACATACAGCCACATGCATGAAATGACACGAATAAACAAAGCCGTGTGTCTGGTTTTATCTACAGATACAAATGGAATGGCGATGCATGAGCACAGCTGCAGATGCGCGCGTTCACTCACACAAACACCAGTGCGAGTCTGCATATTGTACATCAGTCAACCCCATTATCATCTGCAGGAGATGAATACTGACAAGAGCAAGATGCTAAGAGAAAACAGCCTGTTTTTCTTCTTCTGCGGCACGTCCTCCACGTTCACACAGCTATTACATTCATGAGACATATGATTATACAACTAACTACAGGGATCCTTTTCAGTTATGGAGATATTTGAGTTTTGGAAATAAAAGGAACATTAAAAAAGCTGCCAAATTCGTCTTGAATCTAAATTGCAAGAAAATAGTTCATTTAATGTCACAAAAAGATTTGAAGAAAGTTCCTACTGCATGCACACACGCGTGCGTATATGTGTGTTGTGCGTGCATGTGTGCGTGTGTGTCTGTATACACCTGAATCTGAAAGCTCTGAGGACTAAATTAGAGAAAGAGTAGGTGCTCTGTTTCTGAAGAGAGGAAGGCTAGACCACTTCATGGGTCACACCTCTAGACTCCATCAGCACTCCGGGCCTCATTGAGAAGAAGATCTCTGGGGTGCAGGGCGGACAGGATGACCCGAGGTTGGCCTGGGGAAGTCATGCTCAGAGAGGCAGACATCACTGCACAGGTCAACTGTGCTTCTCAAGGGGGTGATTAAAAAGTTAGAGGTGTGATTTTCTGCTGTTGCTGCAAAATACAGCACAGTACCCGAGGCAAAAATGTATTCGGTTTTTCTCCTGTGAGTATTTTACATTTTGGCATTTAAATGACTGTAATATTAACATAAAATTAATCATAATGTGAAATTATCTGAAGTTGACTTGACTTCTGCCTACCTTAAAACTGCTACAGAATACCAAGACAATACATTTACATTTTCTCCACATGGTCCACCTTCTCTGTTTTATCCCTGGGATATTATCAGTTTAAGGCAGTGAGACTGAAACTCAAAGTCTCTGCTTGTGACTCATCATCACCAGCTGTACAATGCTGAATACATTCTGGTTAGATGAAGAATAGTGTTTTCCCTTTAGCTTTTCTATACCAAACAAGTTATCTCAGCAGGATTTACTTACTAATGACTAATATTGTGTTATATTGCTACCCTGTGCCGTGAATTGGCTCAAGGTTGGTGACAAGAAGGGAGTCACTTACTTTGATCCACTAGAAATAATTTACTGCAAATAAACTAACAAAATGCAAACATCAAAGAGGGCTGATGCCAGGTGGAGTGGAGCTAAATGAACTGAAGCTGCTAAAGTTCCAGCAACTAAACACAAAACTGGAATTGAAGTGTGAGCACGAGCCAAATTAGCATAGCCAAAGGCTCCTCCAAACAAAGGCTCTCTGACAAGCCCAAACTTCCCAAGACACCAACAGTTAACCAAGCAAAGACAAAGCTTAAACCAACTCCAAGTACAATTAGTGGTGTACACCAAAGCTACCAGGCCAAACTTCTAAGTTACAGATATCACAACACCATTTAACATTAAGGGATCTGCAGTTGTTAAACTTCATAGACTTACTAGTTGTACCATATTGAGCCATGTTAGCCAAATATCATAAGCATTTTGGATATACAGTGGTCCCTCGCTAAAACGCGGTTCACCTTTCGCAGCCTCGCTGTTTCGCAGATTTTTTGTGCAACTTTGCATGCTTTTTTTTTTTTGAACAGCGCATTGTGTTCTGCGTCCTGTTTGGCTGTAAACCACTGTCAGTCGATCTCCTCCGTGGCGTGACTCCTGTACAGTACAAAATGTGTTCAGCTTGTCAAATATACATAAATCTTCGATTGCTAGCAGTGTGACTCTGAAGTGCTGTACTGTATGTTTGTAAGATTTCTCCCCAATAAACACAACAATGTCGATGAAACATTTTGCACCGTCAAAAGCACCCAAAACGCAGAGGAAGATGCTAACCATCGGAAAAAAAGTTGGACTTCTGCACATGCTAAAGGAAGTTACCGTATTTGTCGGATTATAAGGCGCATTAAGCGAAGCAAAACAGTCAGATACATCAAACTTTCCTCAACTCAGTCTTCTTGCTTCCTCCACTTCCGTACCATTTTTTTTTAATTCTCTGGCAGCTGCTCTATTCCCATGTTCTGGACATGAAAACAGGGTTTGATCTTTGGTTTCTTTCTATAATACTGGACTTATTTTTCTACAAAGGTTTGAACTTTGAGAGTGTTTAAACAAGAGAGAAAAGTGTGAAAATGTTCATGCCTGTCTGAGAAAAGTGTATAAAGTGTGTAGTGAGGGGTTTTACAGCCTTAACACATCTATAATAATAGTAAAAAATAAAGTTGGTTACTTCACAGATTTCACCTATTGTGGGTTATTTTTAGAACGTAACTCCCGCAGTAAACAAGGGACCACTTTATTGGCCATATAGTTTGTCTTAAATTATATGGCAAACCCAGAAACACATGTACCAGAACAAATGCAGTGTTGCAGTAACAGCCAGAAATCCCAAGCTCCCCAGTTCTTGCCAATGCATTCAAAACTAATCTCAACCCTAGTCTTTGGACAGATACGTGTTCTGGGTACTTACGCACTGATTCCACTGGCACCAAAAACTGGGAACCATCTGTAGACCAGGGAAATGCTCCCAAGACATTGTCTTCAGCCACAAACTTGCCCATATATGATCAACCACTAAAGAGATGCATGGCTCATGGAAATTGAAATATGGCTATATTTAACCCAAAACAACATGGAAAATCTTAAAATTTAATTCTCTGGTTTGAAAACCAAACAAAATAGTGACTGGTGCTGCCTTCCTCCAACACCAACCGCAATTAACTCAACTAAAGTTATTAAAATACCCAGTACAAACAAAACGACATCTTTTGCAGAGCTCTCAAGCATCTTTGTCACAATGGTGAATTCCAAAATTTAATACCTTAATTTTTTTTTTTTAATATCCTGGATGAGCCCCTATTTGTCACGAGCTAGCTCAAAGGTGGAAGTCCACATGAGAAGGTAACTCAAATAAATCGAATTTATGACAAACTATCAAAATGCAAACATCAAAGAGGGTTGTTGCCAGGAACATTTGAAACACTCTGAAATGTTTCTATATGTCTACATGGACAGGGCATACTGGTATTCCTCAGACTTCACAGATACTGTATGGAAAAATGTGTTGTGTCCCTCGATAAGTAAACCTAATAGTTTGTTTGCTTTGTGAGTTGTGTTTGGTTCTCTTTTTCTATAGGGCCTCTGTATAAATCAGAGCCAATGCAGAAAAATTTCCAACAGGTTCACAAACTTTTTCCTGCAACTATATGCTGATTATGCGTAAGTTAATCCTATTAATCCTGGTTACATTAAAAGTTAACCACCTTTGCTTCCAGCTTGAAATTGGAATAATAAACCACTGGAAAGTCCCTTCAAATATTTTTGGTACACTGAATAAATAATATTAATCCAGTAATACAACTTACCCCTCTGAAACATTCATATATGCCGATTGCAACCCGATACGGTTTACCATTATGCTTGTAAATTGCACTGCCTGTGATTACTGCAAAATTGCCTCAGTCATTGCGGCACTTTTGTAGGCACACTCGTACCTGTCTTGGTCTTGATGTTGGAACTACTGCTGCTTCGCTGACATGCTGGACTTGCTACACAGAAGTGTTTCAGGCATGTTTTTTAAGTAGTCCGTCTCAGATATTCACTCCAGCTGTCGCAGAGGCTTGCTTTTTACCTGTGATATATGCATGAGTGGAAGCATAGCCTTTGAATTTCAAGTCTATTTTCCTGCATTTTACACAGTGCACAGTAATTGTGTGCCAGGCTCTGAGTGCTTCCAAAACACAGGTGACCTAAAACTCAATGCACTGGCTGAGCGCCTCTTGTGTAGACCCACATAGAGCACCAAAGCTGCTGCTGTTTTTCTGCTAAGCCCTGAGGGTTAGATTTGGGCATTTAGATTTATTTTTAACCATAAGCATATCTAGTCTTAGAATTGACTCTCCCTTGAATATAATCATTTTGACAGTAGTGGCAGGATCACCTTTTGGTTAAGGAACACCATAAATATTTTTAGAGAATGGGTAGAGAATGCAAGGCAGAGAATGTGGGGTGTGCATGTCAAGGTATCCATACCTCCTGCAGAGATTCTGCAAAAACTGTCTGACTGCCCCGACTAGAAGGTGACACGGTTAGAGGTGAACAGCACCTATATACTATGTTGGATACTTCCTATCTTCCAGCCATCTAACTTAGCAAATATTCCAAGCAATAGCAACTGAAAGAAATGTACTTTTAGCTAACAGTGTTCTTTTACACAGAAAAGTGCACTGATTGAGAGCAGCCAAGATCTAATATTACACTTAGTTATCATGTTCTAAAGGCAGATTTAATCCTTAGGAGAACATCTGCTATGGTACAAAAAAGCCTTGGGCAGCTGTTGATAAACTATAAGCTGTCAATCATGTCTTATATGCCCCCCCTTTACATCCCTGAGGGACACAGAGAAAGGGGGGGAAAGACAGAGAGTTAATCAAAGGACTAGTTTTCCAATTAAGTGACAGCGAAAGTTACAGGATTGTATCTTGAATCCATTTGGCTTACTTCATGCCTAAGATGAGAGCTCTAAATAGACTCTGTTGATTCTCAGGTTTAGTGATTAAGCTGGTCATGGCATATAAGAGTACGACAGAGCGCTGTTTTTACACCGCATTGTCTTGATCCTGTGTGTCTTCATGCCGTCCCAGGGAAAGCTTTTAGAAGCACAATCACTGTTGTGTTTGAAAAATGTCACCCTGCGTCATGCGTGTTGAGATTAAATTTTGTCTGATGCTCATCAGCTTACCCTATGAATTATTCCAAGAAGCTCCTTTCCCGCTAAAGCAATTTGTTCTGATGGGACTGAAGGTTATCCACGTGGATCCGGAGTGTGGCCTTAGTGTATGATTACATGTTTAGCTCCAATATTGATGTAATCCACAAAGGGTATTACCCTCTAGCAGATATGCATCGGGGGACTTTAAATCTGCACCCAATCTCTCCCTATCTTGCCCCTGCAGCTTTTTCCATCAAACAGCGGCGATTTGGCGCACTTCTCCTGATGGGGTGCTCCTCTATTCTCCTGCGGCTGTTGGATGGCTGACCCTCTATCCAAGGCGCCTCTTCTAACACGTCTGAATGTTTTATTCATGACACCTGTAGAACACAGTAAACCGCTAAACCGCAACCAAAACAAAACGCCTCAGTCACCTCAGGAGAACCACTTTCCCTGTTGAAATAAGACACTTCATGTCTCTGTTGCAGGGGTGTTTAGATGCTCATACTATGAAACAACCACACTGGGACAACTGAATCCATTTCACCAGTGGCAAAAAGATATGCTTATGCACATCAACCCCTCTGTTTGACTAAAAGTATATTCTTATTTCTTGGAAGATGTCAAGCAAGGATAATTACACCACTGACACGTCCCCCAAAATAGCCATGCTAGTCTGTTGTTTCTAAGCAACTCATTGTATTTAAATCTATTTCTCTTTTTTTATGTTCATTTGCTGTCTCACCGAGAAAAAGATATAAATAATCACAGCACTCATATAGCTGCACCCACCCAGTACCATTTAGCTCAGCTTAGCATAAAATTAAAAACAGGAGACTACCAGCCAAGAAATTGTCTGCTACAAAACCACTTCTTGTTTTTACAAGGGTTTTTGTATGAATTATGTAAATGTGGCATAACATAAAATATCAAGCATGGTTCTCTTCAGAGGGTGGCAGCTGGGCTAGGAGTTTTTAGGCTATTTTTACATCTCCCCCCAACAAACGTACTGTTTTTCAGCTAGCTGCTAGCATAGGGATTGGTTAGCTTAACTTAGCATATCAAACATACGACATACAAAAAGGGAGGCTTGTAGAACATTACACAACCTCAATGTTTTTTCTTAGCTTTTTTTTTCACTTTGGGTTTAAAAGAGGACCTAATATGGTTTTCTTCTTCTTTTTTTATCGCTTTGACTAAAAACCTATGCTTCTAGCTGTTTTAAACATGTTGTTTCAGACATGTTTTCCACTTTTGGTAGAGATATACATGGTCATTTAAGGTACACAGGTCTGGCTGTGAGCACAGAATCCTTACGCACCTGTTGTTCAAGTATTTTGTTTGCAACAGGCAGCCAATCAGAAGAAAGATGGCTTAAAGTGAAGAACGAGGAAGCTAAAATAGATCAAGGCCCAGTATATGAAAAATAAGCATTATGTTGAACTTGAAATCATGCAAAGCTATGAATATGGAGCGGGGTCTCTTTAAATAAATTATGTTTACGCTAAGCATGAAACACTGAACATTTTTAATTGATCAGTGCAATTTTTTCAGAATTCCTACTTATAAAATGATTTTTGTATAATCCTATCTGTCTTTGTCATTGTGGTTAGCTTTGATAGTAAATTAGTGTCAGTTGTCATGTTATTATCATCATATTATTTACAGCGGACTTTTTCTTTGACTCTTTAATTACTGGAGTTGTAGCTAGGTTGTATTTTTTGGATATTTTTATATATGCCTGTGCTTTTAGAGACCAACATTATTTGCAGAATTTCTTGAAAGCCACAATTATACAGGAAATCATGCATAACAAGCATTCATTTTATAGCACATATCATTTATATATTCTATGTTTTTATGGGTGCTAAGCATGCTATCCAACTCATATGGGGTCACTCACAGCACCCCACACTTGAAACATGCTCGAACCAACACTCACAAAAGCCAGTCATTTGCTTTACTACAAATAGACCTCTGATAGGTTAACCTCTTTTATGAGAGCTTTGTATGCACAGAGGAAGAAACAGAGTAATAGACAGATTGGGACAAGAATGGAGAAGCAGACATCGGCCAGGCCCCTGCAATTAGAGGCATGTGGAGACACTGAGGTGGAGTCAAGGGAGACATTGCTAGTGGACAGATGCTAAGAAAAAGCTAAATCCATAAACATGTCCTCTGGATCCCTTCAGTCCATAAAGTTTTTTCTGCTTGTTTTGTTCTCCATTGCACTATAATTTTGATGCTTTTTCTTATTTCAATAAGTGTACTCCAGGCATGTCAAACTTACGGCCCAAGGGCCACATCCAGCCCGCAATGCAATTGTATCTGGCCCGTGAGATAATTTCATAGAACAATTATTAATGGCCTGTTGGTATGTGGTACCCAGATCTTCAGCCCTGCTGAGAATCCTTGCAGGCAGGAGTGGGACTTTATTTTGATGGGCACACTATGCAGCCAATCACATGCAAAGACAGACTGGGATCATACCGAAGGATGCTACGCAGATGTTCCTAAGAAAGCAAGTGCAGCGGTACAGGCCAAATACACAGAGAGACCGGGAGCTTTGCATTTAAATGCAAAAGTGTCGGGAAAAAGTGAAGAAATGAGTGAAAGCGTATGGCTGCATTTGAATGATACTGGAAACTGCAAAGCTGAGTGCAGAATTTATCAAATTAGCAGCTGGCTAAAGTGATACCCATTTATATTCTCAGGTATTTTCTGTTATGGAGGACAAAAGGTTTCAAACTTGTCCAGGTGTTAAACCTCATGCGTGTTCTCTATAGTAGTAGTAAATGCATAAAAATAAGGCTTTTATAAAAACGTGCTTCCTTGAAAAAGACTAAATTTACAGTTCAGTAATGAATATTACATAAACTGTATACAAAGTGTCTTTGAATGGCAGAGATGCAGAAATATCTGCATGAACCACAAACCCATGGCTCAGTGTCTGAGTGTCTAAATGAGTCTCACAGGCCTGAATGTGCGCTTGAGGCAATTTATAATTCTTAACTTGTTTGATCTGCAGCTCACCACAAACAAGTACAAGCAGAAATGTTGGACTTTTAAATGTAATTTCATAAGTTTTACAGCTTTTCCTGCTGATAAAAACCTCCCATATGGCCATTCATACTACACAAAGTAACTCAAAGTGACGTTGGATTGATGTCTTTTATATGTCATTTTTGGATTTTCAGTTTTAGTCCACTCAAGGGGTTGTTTTGTAACGCCAGGCAACATCTTTTTTTCGACGTCTACTGAACCTCTACCGTTGACGTCCGTAGGACCTCAGTGTACAAGCTATTTATAGTTCAAGTGTGGTCGTAATGGACGTCTTTTCAATGTCAAACTTAGACTCATTTTATACTGCTTCTACAGGCTCTTTAATCCCATGTTTCCAGTGGGTGGAGGACATGTTTTCTATAGTCCGCCAGTTAATTTTTCTGTAGGTTTATTTACGCTTTCATAAATAAATAAATTGAATAAATAAACCACTTAAAGAAAAAAGAAAAACTGCCATTCATAGCATGTTGATAACAGAGAAGCGGGGTTACACTAGTAACCAAGCATTTTAATGTACTTTTTTTTCTTTTCTTTGCATTTGTGAAACTATGGAATGACAAAAAAGGAAAAACCCAAAACCTTCCCATATTTTTATCTAATCAAAATGTAAGTAAATGTACAAGACAAACAATCCTAACCGTAGCCCTAAACTACCCAATTGTGTTGTTGTTGGCTTGAAAGAGTTATTCAGAGGGTCTGTCTGTTTACAATTACACAGCTCTTTCAAAAATAATTGTTTAGTTTCGGTTCTTTTTATTTGACATGTGAGATGTTTATCTCCTGGTGTGTTATCATATACATGTATCTTGCGGAACAAGTGTCTAAAGCTGTAACTAATGAGCTTTAGAAAAGCTAAATGTAGCCTGATACACGCTGTATATGCCAGTCTTATTGTGATATCACAAAACTTTGAGCAAAAAACCCCCAACAAACCACTGTGACTGAAGTTGTTGTGAGTGAGCAAATGAGCATGCCGTTTTCACTTTTCAAACCCTAATCTTCTCGGCAATCAGTGGATTTGAGCCAGTGGCACTTTTGATCACAAAATTTCTTCTCCCTCATGAAAAATGCAAGAATTTCCCTTATGATCAATAAAAGCCTGTACCACTGGATCCCAGGTGATCAGACACAGTGCATAATACACCCTGTGTGTGACAGCCACGTATTGTAGAATGATTGAAATTGATGCAATGTCAATGTTCAGTAATCACAGAGCTCCCTGTCTCTACTCCTTGATCATTCAGAGTGAATCAGACCCAGTCTTTGATCAGTCTCTGGCGCTGTACCCGGGGACCAAGAAAAAGAGACAGCCAGTACAGAGGAGAGGACAGACACAGCCATGTATTTACCCCTGCATTTCAATTTCACTAATGATTATGCACGTCCAGTCACTGTATAACAGCTTGGAGGAAGCCAAGTGCTGAGCCAAAGCCTTTATTATAGAAGATCTGAGTGAACATTATTGCTTTTGCTGCATGAAACAAACGCTTCAAGCAATTATAATGATTATCATTATCTGCTGAGAGACATGCTCGACGCAAATTGGCTCTATGTCAGTAATTAAGTGATGCACCCCTTTTTTGAGGGAGGTGAGTGAAGTTTTCACAGTGCTTTTAAAATAAAAAGCTTCAGTAATGCTGTGCAGAATTTTAATATCCACTCTATGGGGGATAATTTGACCCATTCTCTCAAAAGGTTCTGCATTTGAATGTTATCACCTTTCAGAATGGCTAATTACATGTAAGAGAAAGCAAGAGGAAGAAAAAAAAGTGCGGGCTAATTTGAATATTTATAATCTAAGTGGCCAACCGACACAATAAATGTAGTGTCCAAGTCAGTTCTGAGTTCTATAATTTTACTTACCAAAGTTCTCTTTTTTTTTTCTAATTTCCTAATTCTTTCACTGGAACTTGGCCAAAATTGTGTGTGACAGTGTGTAACAGTCTAATTTCCTCTCCATGTCAGGAAAAGAGAAAGTGGCTGCATTAAAGCAACCTGCAGTTGGGGGGACAAATTAAAAGAAAAACCAACATAAAGTCTCCCAGTCACGTTTTAGATCCACTACGTGCCGCCTGAACAGCTTCAGTGCAATTTGGCATTCAGTCCCATAAACTCCAATGTCTTATTTGGTGTGACTGCAGATATGCCATAACACATGATTCACACAACTTTTATAGTAATTAAACAATTCATTGACTCTCACACTATCTTGAAGAAAACACACCAAGATGATGATATTTGACCATTAGGTAATGGCGATTTGTAAGAACAGTTGATTGATTTGCAGTGACTCTGACATCTGGAAGGGCAAGTGGACACAAATCAAGGCAGCAAAATTTTCCCCGCAGCACCCCTCACCCTGTATGGTCCAAGTATCCAGGTGTTTCCTTAAATCCTTCACCCACTTAGTCCACAGCTATAGCAGCAGCCTTCTAGCTACAGTAGCCCTACCAGATAGTCCAGGTGTGAGTTTATGTATACAATAAATTGGATATTAATTCTGATTTTTATCACCTTCCTATGCTTCACTAGGGTGCTGTTGTGACAGAATGAGGTTAGGCGAAACATGACCAAAAGGGTGACTACAGTAAAACACCAGCGACTGAAGAGCCAGGCACCAGATGCTGTCACAGAAGAGTATTAGTTGTTTACATCTGACAGGCAATTCTTTTCGCACAAAAAATAATCCTCTACAAAGTTTTCCTCACTTCACACGTAATGAAAACTTTGGAGAGGATTGTTTCAATTTAGAGTATTTTGGAGTTTTTTGGCAGGCAGAAATGCGAACTGAGTGCAATTTGCTTACAAGGGCAGAATTAGCGTTGAGGATGCCATTCTTTTTATGCTTCAAGTATGAACACTTAAAAAATGCAGATAGCTCTGTCAGGGTGTTGATTTGATTTTTCAAGTGATTTTAACACAGTCCAGCGCTAGCGTCTCTTCTTCGACCTCAAAGACATGCTGTTTCCATCTCCCATAATAAGCTGTGATTATCAGCCAGCCCAAAATTGTATATGCAGTACTATACTACACACCCCATCATGATTACTCTCTCTGTTTCGATTTCCTTTGTGCACCACTAACTTCCTATCCAGCGGCATGTGTCTGATGAGTAGTGCATGAGTAAATCAGTTGCTCATTATATTTATAGTAGTAAATTCCACATTTGACATGTTTTATAACACGCAGAGACAATGAGACAGTATGTTTTACACAGCACCAGGCTGCTAACTGAAGAGAAAAGATACTCAAAGGCACTCATTTTGAAACATTTATTGTTCTCAGATTGGCATTTTAAAACTGGGTGTGACTGTATTTGGACACAAAAGTATATTCAGAGCTTTATCAGCTTAGACAGGTGCTTATAATTCACTATGAATTTAAAATTGGAAATTTGGTGGCTACCTTTTCACACAACCTGAACAAGACAAAACAACATACACCTTTCACCAAAAGTGGCCACAGCCTTAATAAATGTGCAAGTTTAGGCCTTAAAATAATTTTTAAAGTTTTGGTTTTGTCTTTTTTTTTGGTTTAAAGTTCCTTTAAATTACTGCCATCTTGAGGCCACAGTTGGCTGTTGTCTCTGGAAGCAGGCATAACTCTGCTTGACTAAAATCCAACGGAGTCTACTTCTGTCTGTCCTATTTGTGGGTGTGTGTGTGTCTCATTGACAAAAGCTTGTCCAGCTGCTGAGGCCAGCAACATTATCTGATTGTAAACCTGTGCTCACTGTCTCTCCTTGTCTTTCTGTAAAAGTCACTGCCCGGCACTGCATATAATCTCAGTTTAATATATTTACTACCTGTCATGACTGTGTGCAGGCAGGCAGGTTGGACCCAAAAGCAGGACTCGGGAGGTGAAAAGTGCACTTCAAACTACTTTATTGCTAACACTGACCTGTAACAAAACTGAAACTGAAAACACAAATACACTAAACAGGCAAGCAGGCCCGCATACAGAACACAGAGTTTGGTATGATGGTACAACGCGACACTGGGCAGGGGCCAACAGGGGACAGGAGGACGGAAGTAAACCTACACTGAACATGGAGCACAGGGACCAAAACCTAAGTACTAGAAATCTCAAACCAAGGAGAAGCTGAGAGCTAGAAGTACAAACTGAAACTCAAAACACAACCACCCTAAGAAAACAAAAGCACAGACTCCCAACACCAGGTCACCAACCCAGGACCGTGACACTACCTTATTGTAGAGTAAGTCAATCAGTGTTAACCTTTGCTCTCATCAGTAGTTGCTTTAATTTTCCCACTTATAAGTTGAGAAAAGTTTAACTTGGGACTCACCCATTTTGCATCTCCAGTAGTTAATTCACACTTTGCCACTTTTAGTTTCTAAATGTCATTGTCTGACTGTGGTTGGTGGTCAGCACTCCACTGCTAATCAATTCTTGTGTGGGCATCCCTTAAATCTATTTCTGCAATAAAGTTGGGCATTTTAACAAGTACCCTGATGCTGGTGTGAGACAAAGGCCAGGGTGTTATTGCCAACGTCATAGACATAAAACAAAATTTATGTACAAGATGCTGACTTTAAATTATTTGAATACATGTAAATTTTATTTAGTACAGTGGAAAATGTTAAATTTAATGGAATCTGGTTAAATGAAATTTACACTGATATAGATATCCCATGCTTACTTTTCTTAATGGTTGAGTATTTGAATAAATAAAACTGTCATTCTATATATTTTAGTTACATTTTACTCAAAATTATTGCCAGAAACATAAAAATGTAGCAAGATATAAGTTGGTGGATTAGTCTACTTTTGGTAACTAGTCAAGTGTCGGTGCCAAGTTAACACATAGTGGACCAGCAAACTGATATTAACCCTACATCGAATTTCCTGAACTGAACCTGTTGTTACATATTGTGGTTATAAAGAATGATGCTCTCAAAATCGAATCCATGCATAATAATAACAATAATAATAACTAAAAAGAGTCACATTGCTGTAACACAGATGTATTGTGTGAGTGCTAAAAGCTGCAATCTATGCTTCAAATAAGTATAGTTTTGTTTTTTTAATCTTTTTTGAAGCAATAGCTTTATATGTGACAGAAAATGATGGAAAACAAAGCTCTTCTGATTATTCAGACAAAGTGGAGGTCACAAATGGAAGTGGGTGGGAGACTCATTATGTGATCCTCTGCCAGCAGGTAAGTATTCCTCATGCGTTTAGAGGAGAAAAGGGAACAGCGATGTAGACAATGCAAAAGGGCACAAAACGAAATGCACGACAAACATTTGACAGCAGACTGAGAGAAAGGGTAAAAAAGGTGAAAGGATAGACTGAGTATTCTAAGAGGCGGAAGGATTCTAAGTGAGGCTGAAGGAGAGGAAAGACTGAGTGGAGGAGTGGGTGGGTTGCTGGGTAAGTTTCTCGAGTGCAGGCGACTGGGGAGGGAGCGAAAGTGTGAATCCATGGGATATTGGATGTCCTGACCTGGCCAGTGGAGGGCGTGAGGATGGATTGGCCACCACGGACCATCTGAGAAAGCATGAAGAGGGAGAGAGAGAAAGATGGGGTGATGGAGATGTGGAGAAAAAGAAGGGAGTAAGGAGAATATCAATGGCCAGACGGAGACGCGTATGGATTTCTCTTTCGTCTCTTCAGAGCCTAACTTTACAGCAGCACAGGAGTGGATCGAATTGGGAAAGAGAGAAAAAGTGCCTGCCGATCCTCCCCAGAGAAATCAACACTTATGCATGAAAAGGTTCTTTGACTGTTAACTTTGTTTGCCTGCTCGTCGTTCAATAGGATGCACTTGTTTTTTTCATGTCCTTCTGTTTACAAGTCGACACAAGAAAAGCAACATAAGGTGGCGACAGGAAATAATGAATGCCACGTAAATGATAAAAAGTCCATGCCTCAGAGTGAACTAATAATAAAAAAGGAAATTTCTGAATAAGTGTGGTTATTACAAAGTCCTGCCTTGCAACTATTTGCATAATTCCAATTACAGCACAATGACACAGTTCCTTCCTGATGTGATTTGTGCTGACTGTTAATACCATCAGCCTAAACAAAGGAATATTATGTTGATTCTGAAGCTTTGTCTGTCAGTGTATCCATCAACATTCATATAATGTAGAACGTGAAAAGATAGCCAGAGGTTATCTGCTTTAAAGAAAGAATAGAAATCTGTCACTCGTAACTATGCCTTGTGTAACACTAGCAGCAATTCAGTCAACAGTGAGAACAGGATAGAGATTTCAGACGGTTAATTATTGTCATTTTACGTCAACGCCACCAGCTGTCCGGTCCTAAAAAGCCAGTTTGGCATCAGTAAAATGTGGCACATCACGATGTGGGATTGTTGACAAAAAGTACATACTGTGGACACGGCATTTTTCTAGCCATTGTCGAATTTTTTTGAGTGTACTTTTCAGTGGATAACTGCACATACTCAGAGTCTGGACACTCAAAAGGATTAGAGGGAACAATTTCCAGCCAAGTCAATGTCACCTCATGGTCCATTAGCTGCCTTCCCTGTGCGTTCTCAAAGATCTGAAAAATGTCATTAGGAAGCTTGGTCTTTCAGGTTCATCTGAGTAATCGACAAAGCTCGGCGTCAGCTTTTTCTATTGAGAATATTTCACTGGTGCAAAGCGGTTCTCGTTGTTGAATTTCCTTTTTTTCCCCCCTTTTTTGAGTAAAACCAAAATAGCCTGCATCCCACCGACGCTTGGAATATTCATACTGTTGGTGAACTGACGGTTTAAGCTTTATCTGTTCAGGGAGTGTCGTGATATCTCATCCCATTTGCAGCACAATAGAGCTGAATAGAAGAGAGTAGAGTGCTGGCCTTTGATCCCCTACAGGGGGATCGCCTGTGAAGAAGATAATGAGGAAATCAATAAGGCTAGTTGTAAAACTCGGGCTAAGTCATGCCTGCTCAGCTGGGGGTAAGCTGTGTCTTACCGTCAGCCTTCCAGCATCAGCTGAAACATAATTGCGTTACATGTGCACGTGTGGGAGTCGGCGTCTCAGCTTGTGTCCAAATATATACGTACGTGTTTCCAGATATCACATGTGAAAGGCACTGAGGTTATAGTTATAGATTCATGCAGTTTCACTTGTCACATCTCTGCTTAAATTCATGGCATCTCATCTGACAGGAGCCAAGCCGGAGAGAGGGGGGTTCCAAAATAGCCTCAGTGCTGCACTGTATTAGTCTTGCATGCTAAGACAAGCATCCTTTCTCACTATGGGGAAGTGTGAGTGAAGAGGCAATGGTGAATTGTGATTCCGGCAATATTTCGACATTCTGGAAAATACACGTGTTCCCTTGAAAAGGTCAATACCGCTCAGATATACTTGGTGGTAAATACGAAGCTACAGCCAAAAGTCAACTAACTCAGCATAAACACTGGAAACAGAGGGAAACACCCAGCCTGCTTGTCTCTATCCAAAGGTGAAAAAAGATGGGTAAAAAGCAACCCAGCTATATCTTGTTGTATAAAAATCCCTAGAGGTTTCTGAATTGAGTTAAGCTAGTTCTTTACCACATCTTCAGTCTTCATACTAAGCTAAGGTAAAACAAAAAGAACAAACAAAACAAAAAGTGTTCAATTTTATCTCTCTTGTTTGTGTGCATTTGATTAGCAGTCTGACTTACCCGATAAGAAACTGAGAATAACCCTGCTAGAAACACATTTTATCTGCGTCCAGTAACTTTCGTCATCAAGCCTAAATATTTTTGAAGCCAGCATGCTGCAAATTGAAAACAATCATTTCCTCACACTTATCAGCGAGAGGTTAGCAGGAGGGAACACGCTGAGTCTTTTTATATTGCACAAACAATGCTTCCGTTATAGCTGCTGGACATTAGGCAAATTTACAAGAGAAGAATCTGACATGACTGGCGATGTTCCTTATTACTCATGTATCTGCGTGCTCTACACAGGCAACACATACATTTACTGTATTTAACCCCTAATTGCCGTCAGATAGGAGGACCATGCAGATTGAAATGCTTGCCACAGAAATACTTCAGGTGTTTAAGAGACTGATGCTGCCAGAGGGAGATGGTATAAATTTTATGAAATGAATTTCACACTATGACGGATAACAATAGAACCTAACCTCAGCTTGGGGAGCAATGTGAGGCAGCTACATGAATGATCGCTTGCGCATTTAATATTTGTTGCTGTTTGATCAGTCAGTCCGTTTGATATTTCACTCGTATAAAGTTCAGTTTAGTGAAACAGTGTTGCAGTGTTCCGGGGGGAAATGTACTTTATCGTACTTTCATACAGAAGAAAATAAATAAATAAATAAAATAAAGGATTTTGTTTTCACGTTATGGTGCACATTTACCGTAGCTCATTTTCTGCATTTTTATTTGGAGCATTTTATATCTTGTATCAAAATATGTCTTGACATACACTGCTCTTTCCCATCCATGCTTATAAGCAAGTCATAAAAAATGCATCCCTAACCATGATTTCTACTTTTGACCCATTTTACATCAGGAAAGCGACGTGAGTGAACTGCACAAGCTTGCATGCTTGTCATGTGTTATTCTCATTATGTAGTTGACATCAAAAAGGTGTCCAGTAAGAATTTCAAAAAAAAAGAAAAAAAGATGTTAATATTTTACAATCGCACAACTCTGTAATGGCAATTGTGCAGAAGGAGAGGAGAGGAGAGCAGAGGAGACCTTGGGCTGGTTATATATTCAGGAAGGAGCCTCGCTCTAATCCAGATACACTCCTGCTCTGTCCCCCATGTGTGCCCTGCCCTTAAGAAGACAAACAATGGATATCCTTCACTCTTCTCCAAATCACCTCTTTCAACACATTATCCTTCATCTACTCATTCTTGATCCTTTTCATGTACACCTGCATCTTTATATCTGCATGTACAGCAGAACCCAAAAAGAGCATGCTCACATGAAAAAGATTTAATTTTTTAAAAAGGGTGAAGAAGGAGGAGAAAGGGCCTGGCTCACTTTCTGTTTGTGTAAGAGGGATTTTTAGTTAAGCCCAATTTAACAGTCAGTGAGTTTAAGCAAAGGTGCTCCACACTTTCTATTCTGCAGCATAAACACTCAATATATGCTAAGCCTCATTCTCTTGGTGTGCATAATGCTGCCTGGATCTCACCGAGCTCCTGTGGACCTGCACACACGGCCCCATCCTCCTCACTCCTTCTGCCAATAGCTGCCAAGGAAAATCAATATGCCAATACACATTGCAAATGTTGGGTCTTGACTTTGCAAGGTAATGTCCGCTTGTCTCTTCAATTTTGCTCTGTGCGCAAAAGGTAAAAAAAAATGTTCCTTCACTCTCCCACGGACATCGGGTGATGAAAAACACAAACACCGTGGGTATTCACTGTTGCTTCTTGGCCTCAGATATGACAGCGACCTTCTTTCTGTTCATCCTTCGCATACTCAGAGGTTGCAGTGCACAAAACTTGAGTTTTACTTTGCTTTTTTCTTTTCTTTTTTTTTTTCCAAAACCTGACACCCACAGAGCTGGTGATCAGAAAGAGTGGGGAGCACATATTATCTATGCTTCTAGCTATCCATTAGCAGATTCTTCTCCCCTTCACTGCTCTTAGAAAAAAAAATATATAAAAAGACGAAGATTCAGGCTGATTTCAAATGGAAACCATAACCTTGAGCCTACAGTACTGTATCCAGGTTTCATCCCAAGGCCCAACAGTGTTTAAGCATGGTGCTGAAAGGAGTGGGAGGGAAATGCCGAGGAGGAGAACTGGGGCTCAGCACTGAGAGCCCAGAGACCCCCGTGTCTCAGAGAGATCGGTTCTACTCTGAAAACTCTATCTACACTTAATCCTGTCTCAGAGGGACACACACCCACGCGGTGCCCATACAAATGTAAGCACAGAAACACACGTGCAGCTGAATAATTCATACACAGTCACACACAATGAGTGCATATTGCACATTATCACAGCTGCAGCTGCACGAGCACCCTATCCTCAGTGGTAGAGCTTGCACTGATGAGTTTAGAACAGCTAAATGAGAAATAATGGTATTTTTTTTTCAGGCTTAAGACTACTTTCTTATTATGCACTAGTTCGAACACACATATCACAGCCGAGCTGGCTAGGGGGCTGATGGTTTGCCAAAAGCACATGTTGAAAGGAGTCTTTTGCAAAACATACGAACCTTCTCCCAGTAGAGCTTTGCACAGTACAAAGTGTGTGACAGATGAGTAAAGCTGGAACACTTTGAAACATCTTCAAGAGTCAGGCTGCCCTACCTTAACATCTGAATATGCATGAGATTTCAAATTAGCAAACCCCCCCTTTCTCCATTTCAAATAACATCCATGCTGGCTCTTCAGCTGTCACGTACTGTGCATGTATCTGACAATAAACAGCTCGAGAAACTTTAACACACTTGTTTTCTTTTTAAATTTTCACAGAGGACTGATTTTATTTGCTTTTTTTTTTTTTTTTAAGGCAGTTTCATGAATAAGGTCACTAGGGAGAGACCAAACAACCCTGTCAGACACAAGCAGTTTCTGAAGCCCATCAAGGTTGTGTTCTCTCCAGGGATGGTAAATGGCACTCATTCTCACTGTCTTGTTGTGTTTTGATCCAGGCTTAGCTTTTTGGACGATCACTGATTTTTGCTGTTAAAGGTGACTCATGAATAATAATATGTTTTCAAGTGAGGCAAATTAATTCTTTGGCATGATGTCAATAACAACACTCTGAATAAATACAGCATTGACACGTCTCCAATTTTTTCAGCAAATTGCCAGAAAGGAAACAGCTGTTGCTTTTAAAATGATTTCCAGCCACTCTGGAATGCACACAACAAATTGTAAGCACAGAAAGTATTCACACGGTGTAAGACGACAGCATGCGGAGTCATATATTGTTAGCCATTGGAAAGCAGAAAAGTAGAAAAGAAAGTAGACAGAGCCATAATAAAGTGCAGGGCAAAAGTCTTTAGTCACCTCTTATTTCTTTGTATTTTGCTTCCAAGCAGCCAGACTTTGATCTTGAGAAATAGTTGTCAGGATTTCTGACGGTATTTCAAAGTTTGTCTGTGGACACTGGCTGTTTTTTAACTCAGTTTAAGTCCAGTCCTTGCGCTTGACCATTTTCTGACGAACATTTTTATTTTTTGCTATGACTTATTCCAGCATTAAAAAAAAGGGCACCTAACTCAAGGGATCTACGAGAAATGCCAAGATAACCAACAGATTCTCACTCCCAAAGCGTAACATTTCACACTAGGTGACAAATCGTCTGTATATTACGCTTCTGGGCACACAACATGTCCCTGTATTACGAGATCGGAAAAATGAGGAAACCATTTGGAATGAATCTACACATGTACGTTCGTTTTACTTAAATTCCTTTGGAAAACACTATCTAACATCATTAAAGTGCTGATTAAGGTCAGGGATAAGGTTAGGGTTAGGGCTAGAATACATGGGTGGATTACCGCGGGAGTGTCACTCTACTGGATTTCATCCATAACCTGGCGTGCGACAGCTGCTGATGTAATGCAATGTATCACCACATGGCGGCGCCTCCTGTCTCGTGACTGGTGTGTCACCCACTTTTCTTCTCCCTGTAATGTACGCGGACTAGTGTGCGGACTAGTGTGCTCTCAAGTAATGTGTGGTAGAGGTAGCACTCTTATTTTTGATATTTTAAATAATTGAGAACTTGTGAAAAGTCAGAAGCTGTTGCTCATTCGCTATCCACCTGCACACCTCCGAGGCTGGCTTCATCTCCACCGCACGTTACAGGCGTGTAGCATGAAAAAAGCCACCTTTCGCGTTCCTCAGGAACGCCTCTGGACTTCACAAATCGTCACTATATTACGCCTCGGGAGTGAGAATGAGCTGAGATAACACAGTAAAAACAGTAAAGTAAAAAGTACAATGTTTTTTTCACAAACAAGGTGATTCCCAGCAAGCTATTAGCTGAAAACTTGGCATAAAGCTTGGTATGTGTGCACCATGTTCTTAAAAGAGCTGAGGAAACTGGACAAGTGGAGGACAAAAGAACAAGTGGCAGGTGTGAAAAACTACCTTTAGCAGATGAAGAGTATCTGAAAGTTTTGTTCATAAGGAGAAATCTTGCTGGATCTAACAGGTCTTGTGGAGAGATGAGTCCATTTGAAAGTCTTGGTTAAAATCATGTGTATGTGCAGAGGAGGTCAGGAGAGAGGTAAAGCTGTGAATGTCTACAGCCATCTTTAAAACACAGTGGAAGCTCTGTTGTGGTTTGATACTGCATTTCAGTCAGTGGTGTTGGAGATCTTGTCAAACCTTGATGAAATTATGAATGCAGAAATTTACCATCAGATTTTGATCCACCATGCAATCTGAAAACTGTCTGGTTGGCAATGACTTAACTTTTCAGTATGACAATGGTCCCAAACACACTGCCAACGCAGTAAAAGCATACCTAGATAGAAGAGCACACAATGCACACACAATCATTTATGGATTGGCCTCACAAACCCTGGGCCACAATGACAGAGAAGCGGTGTGGGATCATCTTGACAGAGAACAGAACAAAGAGAAGCGCTTTGAATGTCCTTCACGAAGCCAAGAAATCTATTCCTGAAGACTACTTAAAGAAATGACAAGAAAGCTTGTATAAGAGAGTTCAGACAGTGTTGAAGAATAAAGGTGGACAAATATTGACTTTCAAGCTCATTAGAATTGTGTAAACTCTGTTTTTACCTCATATTCAGTATTTCCATGTATGTTTGCACATGTTTCTGTAAATCATTGCACTTTTTCCTGACTGACTCGAAACTTTTGCACAGCATTAAATTATGTCTTGTGGTGTTTTTGTTGTCATTATCAGCTAATGGCTGATTTCTGTGACCCTGACTAGTTTTTAGCTCTTGAGTGTAAAATGATTGTCCTAGCTAGCTGCTACATTTTACTGAAAAACAACAGGCTTTATCGGAGAGAACTGCAAATCAGAAAAGATATATAAGAGTTGATGAAATACCGCCTGACACAAGGTTTGCGGGAGACACTGAAGAATATGGTAATGTGTGTTCATACCACAACAATAACAATATAGAGGCTAAAAACCACCAGCTGAAAATTGGATGAATGCACTGTGGGTTGGGGTTTGATGGCATTTCATAAATTCCGAATTCAGTATCAAATCCACTCATCACATCCAAATTGAATCTCCGAGTTCATCCTTTTTAAATAACTATATAAATATAATAAAAGCTCTCAGGATGTTCCATTCCCCAACATAAGCAATATTTATAATATGCATTTGTCAGAAATATTGAAACAAACTTCAGCTACATTGTAGCATCCCCAGGGGTTGTTCTGGCAGGGGGCATTTTGCCTGCTGGTTTTATGTGCTGACTAAGAGTTCAGAAAGTATAGTGTATGGGATTTGTGATGTCGAAAGAGACAAACGCTCATGGCTTGTCCCGGGTGTTTTTTAAATGGCATATCTCTTCCTATAAAGCCATTGATTTGTCAATGACTTGTATTGTGGCAGAGGTACATGCACTACTTCTACTGCAGTTTCTCAGTAAAAGAAACCTTTATATGGCTTCATTCTTGGCACTGCAGTCGCAATCAGGCGGGAGGCAGACTGCATCCAAACATATTGAAGGGATTCTTGTTGTGTATGCTACACATTTTCCCGCATTCATGTATTTGGTCACGAGGGCTTTCTGCCGAGAGGGGTCTAAAGCACATTAAAAGTTGCTATAGGGTGTGTTTTAATCAAAAGCATTTTTCCCCCAGTCAAAATCAAACCATTTTATTTTGTTGTCTACATTAACCATAATTAAAAGAAACCTCACATTGTACTTTAAACTGTAAATAATAATAAGTCAAAAAGTGTAAGAAAACAAATCACTTCTGAACTAGAATCCATATCTCCTGGGTGTAAATCCTGTGTTTAACCCAGTCATCCTGTGCAGCCTGCTGCCTCTGGTACACTCTTTCTACTATCTCACCTGACTTCCTGAAGGCTTTCTGGCAGGAAGCCTTGAAGACAAGTTTCTCCCACCAGTGGCATATCTCAGAAGAAAAGTTTGTCAGCACAAATGGTATTTTCCTTTCATTTTAAGTCTAATTCATGTTATTAATTCACATTACACAGAACTGCTTTCCAAGTCAGACTTCATGATGCACCCCAGTAAGTAAAAATCCACAATTTCCTTTTGGCTCATATTTCTAAAAAGTAATTTTACACTATTTAATCAGAGATGTGTAAAATTGGTCTTTTCTTCGCTGGATTCCACTCACTGCTCTCAGGTAAAGACAAACTAATTAATCTGTAATCCATGACAGGCTGTATTTTATAGAGATGAAGTCACACACAGTGATTCTTCTCCACTCTGCCAATATCCACACCCTGAGTAAAGTATAATCTACAGGGAAACCGTTCTACAACAAAGATGCAGATTCTGGAGAAACCAGCAAATATGCAGTCGGCTTCCTGCCCTCTTCAGTTAAATGTGCTTGGTAATTCATCTTGTTGAATGTTGCTCATCTTTTATGTATATAGCTTTGCTGCGTTGTGTATATTTTTGCTTTTTCTTCAGTGGCTCAGGGGATATCAGTGTTGCCTCTCAATAACAACACCCCTGTTCTGATTCACATGGTGATTTTTTTGTCGTAGTTTTCTCTGAGTTCAGACTTCTATTTGATGGATTGCTGCAAAATCTGCTACAGATAAATTAGCTAAATTAGCATGCTAGCACGCTAAACTAAAGCTAGTTCCAGGCTCAATCAACAATATCCTGCATCAATCATGCACTCGTAGTCACTTCAATCTATTTGCTTGAAGTTTGTCTCCATTAGTCAAAATTAATCTGTGGCTCCCTCCCAACTCCTCCAACCGTTCCCTGTGGTTAGTGGCTCCACAGGGAGCTAATGCGCTAATGCATCTGCCACAGCCCCATGAACTCAGGCTTGGCCACCAAATGTTCACCTGCTCCAGGAGAGGGCCCAGTCTCTCATTTTCAGGCAAGGTTACCAAGCCTCAAACTTTTAGCTTTATTGGAAATTTCTGAAAAATGTCACCCGGTGTTTGGTCCAAGCTTCTAATAATGTGAGACTCTCCTCAGGGACAGTGTTTGGTGGACCAAACAAGACATGAAGCAACTTCATTGTGGACTGCAATATAAAATCAATTTCATCACATATGAGACTGGCAGAAATTCTCTCAATAATCAGTCAATTAACAGGCGTTTCACCCATCAATTGAAAATAGTTATTCGTTTTTCTCTAGCTACTCAAGGGAAGACAGCATACAGACAATCAATGAATCTTCTGTATTTCACTTAAGTATTTAAATTCTGAGCAATTGTCTGATTTAACTTATTTATTCACCCATTATTTATTCAGCGAGTTACTGAACTAGCGGCAGCTCATCACTCACAAGAACATCTGGTTTTCATGAAACACTCGATTCTATCCAACTCACATCCAGCAAATTAAGTTTGTTTGCAGTGTTCAAACAAGGAAAATGAAGTGATGATTTAGGTGTTTCAGTTGCTATTTGTCGGCTGACACAAAACAAAAAAATAAGACCATTAATGCCGCGTCAACAGATAGTGCAGATGGGAAATACATTAGATTGTGCTCATGTATATCCAATGGAAACATAAAAGGAACAACTGAGTGCCCTTCATAACAATAGACAGTTTACAATGGCCCAGGGGGATGGTGACACAACAGGGGAGAGGAGACACAAGTGTCTTGATTAGTAATACTAATTATCATCAGACCGTTAGCAAAGACGAGAGAGCATTAAGTTAAATGGCCTGCTCCAAATTCTCTTTGTTTCAGCAACATAAATAGCTCGACGACAAATCAGATCTTCATCTTTTTCTCATTCTCTCCGTCTCTCTCTCTCCGACTCCCCACTTTCGCTCCCTTTGAGGAGAACAAAATGAGTCAAAATCTTGTTCGTTACAATGAAATCAGACGACATTAAATTGTTCGCCTATTAAATCAGCCCTTTATCAGACGAGATATTTTCAGTACAAAATGCACAAAATGACAACCAAGTTCACACAAACGCAGGTCAGCGCAGACCAGCGAATGGACTCCAGCTCTGCTGCCACACTTAGATGATAATTATAGTATATATTGTCACAGTGGATGCATCCTGACAAAACACAAACACACCATATGCAGATTGGCCAGTTTAACAGGCTGAGGATAAATCAACATTTAGTGTGCAGCAACGCTGGAGAAATATTTATCCTGGAGGACAAATGATGTGTGTGACAAAGCAGCCATATTGGGCGAAGTAAATAAGGCAGATTAACCGTTCTGTTGTTCTGGTGATGTTGTGTTCCCAGACATGTTCTAGTAGGACAGATGGAGGCAGTGAGACATACAACCCTCATTGTTATCACAGACTGGGCAAAGCTGCATTAGAATTAATTAAACAAAAATAAACTCAGCATGAGGAGGGCTTCATTACTTATCATGCAAGGACCTAAAATGAGAATTAAAAGATCAAAGTTATTACAGTTAAGATGTAGAGAGAGTAGAGTATTCACAAATAATTGTTTTTTTGCTACTGCTGTACATTTGACCTTATGTGTCAATACAAGATAGCCTGTAGGGCTGTCACCATCTTGGTATTTTGAAGCCAGAATAAGGGATGTATTTGGATGAGAGGGAGAACCCAGCCATGGAGGGGCCACAAGCCAGTCCTTCTAGTGCCCAAGCCACCAGATAAATGGGCAGGGTTGTGTTCAAAAAGCGCATCCGGCATAAAACCTTTGCCAAATCAAACATGCGCATCATCAAGAATGAGATTTCCATACCAGATCGGTTAGGGCCTGGGTTAACAACGACTGCCTCCGGTGCTGTTGGCCAACAGGGTGGCAGTGGAAACTGTTGGCTGAAGACAAAGGAGGAGGACAGGGGGAAGGCATGTCCAGAGGCAGCAAGAAAGAAGGAAAGGAAGAAGTGCTTTGACTAGTAAAGGGAGAGAGCTGCCTGATAGGACGTAGAGAAAGAAGGAAGATAGATATATTGCGTGCTCAAGAGACCTTGTGGAAGGGAAGCAAGCCCAGGAGTACTGGAGGTGCATTCAAGCTCTTCTACCACAGTGTAGCTAGAAGGGGCAATCCTGAAGAAAAAGTATGTAACAGTAACAGTTTTGTGGAGGTGAAGTGAGAATCAGACAGGATCATGAGCTTGAAGTGTTGAGTGTTATCAGTGCGTATGCCCCCACAGGTTGGATGTCAGTTAGAAGAGACAGTGGAGTTCTGTGATAAGTTGGCTGAAGTAGTAGAGAGTGTCCCCAGGAGGGGGAGAGTGGTGATTGGAGTGGACGTCAATGGATGTGTAGGTAAGGGGACCAGAGATGATGAGGTGTTGGGTAGGTATGGAGTTAAGGAGAGAAATGCAGAAGGGTAGATGATGGTTGATTGTGGATGGGAATATTAAAGGGAGACATCACGTTGAGCGTTTTGGAGACCCTTAGAGAGGCAAGGTGGGGATGGCTCTGACATGGTGGCCAACAGATGTTGAGCTGCCAGGAAGACCCCAGGGCAGACACACGGATGTGATGAAGGAGGACATGCATAGGGTGGGTGTGACAGAAGAGGACGCCAGAGATAGGGAGAGATGCCGAAAGAGCCGAAAGAAAAAGGAGATTTGGATGAGAGGGTGGATACAAAGTTGCAGTTAAGCTAGCATGACACATTCACAGACTGCAAGGATGTATCACACAGCAAGAGATCTTCTAATTACCGCTAAATAATATATTATTGAAATACTAGAATTTGACTCATAAACGGTGGAGCAGGCTTATTAGACGGGGTGTTAATTAACCAAACGAGCCATATTACTTGCTTGATTATTGCCTTAAAAATGATGCATCATCACTAGCAACACAAACATGGTGAAGAGGTCCATTTCAGTTCATTCAGCGAGCCTAGATGAAGGCTAGAAGACTGCTACCTGTTTGTCAAAGCAGAGACGCCTGTAATGGTAACATTAAACATTCACAAGATTTAAACAGGTGGGTGTAAAACCATTCAACCCTATAGATGATATAATTTTATATAAATTAAATTACTAATGACTAATTGGCTCTTTCCTCCTTTCTCCTGTGTTGTTTAGAGCTCTGCCACTGTTTGCTTTAATTCCACAATCCTACTGTGTCACCAAAAGGGTGCAAGTTGTTTTTTTCTCTCGCTCTTTTATTTCTGTCAGACAAGTCAGTCTCATATTGATGTCAATCCATTGGTAAGGTCTAGCCAGTCGAATGAAAGGTCAGAAGACAGACTCTGTATTCCTTTTCAGTAGCAACCAAAGCCACCCACATGTAATACTGTGCGCTGCATTATCAATCCTGATGAAAAGACACGAGGCAATCTTTCATCTCACCTGGGAAATGTCATCTCTTTCAGCGGGACCTTGCCTGTGCTGAAGTTTGTTTGTCATTTCTGTGTACTGATCGTCCGCTGAAAAGATATGTTTCCTTGAGGGATTATTCAAATTAACAGAGTTAAAAATGATCAAGTGGTATTTGCTTTTCTTTTTTTTTAAATTCATGCTACATACCTTTGATTGGCTTGGGCTGAGCACACTGTGAGAAAGACTGATTAAAACATAATGCCTTTTCTAAGTGAATATCATATATTTCCCATATGAAATAATGCACACGCGAGCTTTAGCAGCATTTACCTTGAAGCAAAGATCAGGCTGAGAGCCTGAGACACAGATCAGTGGAGGAGTCTCTGGGGAAAAGTAAGTCTCCCTCCTGCTCGCAATGATAATAACATCCATGGTTACAGAGTCGAGAATGCAAAGATATCACTTTCTTTCTTCTTTTAGGGTCTCTTACACACACACACACACACACACACACACACACACACACGCACGTGTATATCGATATATATATAGAAACACTGCAATTACATTCATTATTACCATAAAAACAATCTCTGTGTATATTCACACACCAGAGGGACCTATCTAATCGAATCTATTTCCTTTGCAGATGATGGATTCACCTTCTGTCATGGTGGATGTTGTCACATTTCCATGCTGGTGGAAATATGGTTTTATTTCCCGGCTTATCTCGACTGCCTCTACCTCATCTGCTCCCTGTTCTCTCAGCATCTCACACCCGTCTCTGCCTCTCTCGCTCCCTCTCTCTCTGAATCTCACTAACATTACCACCAGCAGCAAAAAATGATGGTAATTGGCCATTTTGGACTTGGACAGCTGCTAACATGAAAGCAAAAGTGGCTTCAGCTTGGAGTGCTGGGCTCTATAACCTCTTCAACAGTTTTCCCACTAATAACCAGGATATCTCTTTCCTCTCACATAACCTCAATAAGAATGCATGAAAAGATGAATGTGGAACCCAGGTAATACATACAGGACACACAAACACACACACATGTGAGAAGCATCTCTACTGGTTTCGCTCCGTCTTGGCTGATTGGAACTGAGAGCTGAAACAGAGGTATGTCTCCCCATATACAGATTAAAAAGCCTCTTATCTTGCTTCTTAAAGCCTTTAAGCAAGGACGATGTGCTTCACTGAATTATAAATGAGAAAGTTCCACTTGACTTGTAGTTTTTAATTTAAACCAAGCCATTACCTAACTTGCATCAATTAGGCATCCTTGGATTCTCTGGAACTGGCCAGGAAAAAAGTGGCAGATCATGTTACTGTTATTTTTCTCAACATTTTTGCAAACGTGCAAAGCAAATAAAATGATTTCACAGTGTTACACGGGAAAATCATGATATTGAATGGAGGGATTCCACTATTTTGAAGAACGTCCCGAGGCTCGGTACCTTGTAACAGAGATCCAATCGATGCCTGTGGCTTTAATCACATCTAAGTTTAATGCTAGCCACATCTCCGAGGTCTAATGCTTTACTTTCACACCAAATTACTTTTTAGCCCAGGGCACATTTTCTGAAAAAAAAAATGTATCTGTGGTCACAGCTTGAACAGTACGGCCATGATCCATTGATTGACACACGGCTAAAGGCTGAATCCCACTGGAGAGGATTCCTCGTGAAGCACATACAGTAGCAGGAATCCTGCCTGTTTCTGTGGAATTACTGCACATGTAACGAGACCTTTATTACAGAGTACGGCGCCCAAAGCCTTACGACAACTTTTTTTCATTTATAGCGAGCCTAGATTCAGGTGCAGACTAGTGCTGAACACAATCACAACCCCTTTATCAGGTTTGGTAGCAGTTTCTTATTGAACCTCCAACAATTGCCAATAATCCGATGAGAGAGTGAAATAAACCTTGGAACTCTGGTAGTTAATTAAAATCCTCATTGGAAATTTGGTTCATTTCATTTCATCATTTTAGATCCATTCCTCCAGTTTCACTTTATCATTCTGATTCCCCTGAAAACTGGATTTGCCTGTGTGGTATTACTCCTGAAATAGACAATATTCTCAAATGCATTGTATATCTGATTTTTAATAATAAAGGATTGTCTTGTAATCCAAAGCAACTCGTGAGATGAAGCGGCATGCTTTAAAAGAACCAGAGTGCCATCATGTGGAGGACATATTTAACTGCAGGGTGCTGTGTAAACTGCATTATACAAAACTGTTACACAATTAAAAGTATTTACAGGAGTGACAGCATATTTCAGTGACCTAAGTTATTGTTTTTTGAAACTTATTGTGTATTTTCTGTTCAGGGACTTGATTTAGTAGAAGAAAAAATAGCCATCCCTCATGTCCCTGGTGTAAAAAGAGAACAGTTTCAGTTGGTTCCTCCAGATGTCTCTCTTTACCCAAGTGTATTTGCATATTTGGCAAATCACACAACCCCAAACAGTGAGGATCTAGGGGGGGACAGTTGTTCAGATGGCACTGAGTGTACACAAGTACATGCAAAGTCCAGAATATACAATGTCTGTCCATTTTCCGTATATTGTAAATACTGGTGTGTTGCCATTTGCACATTTATGCACTCTTCTCAGGGCCAAGAGCTGAACCATATTCTGCTATTGTAATCTAAGGCTCTGCTGCGGTTATAGAAATAGCACACAGAGCTGGGTTGGCCCATAGACATAAAAACTGCAACTATGTGAATAAAAATACAATTTTTAGTTTAAAGAAACGAGGCGGGTGTTAGAATTCCAGACAGTACTTAGTAAGTGACTACCAGATAAGCAGCATTTGTTTTTGGATGACTTTAGTGGGATTACAAAAGAATAATTTAGTTATGCTACTTATGGAGGCATCCTTTTACCACCTTCCTTTATACAGAGTATCTGATGATTAGAAGAGCACTTCCATGTATTTCCCTTTGCCAGGAGACAGTTCACAGAAAGCTGAGAGGACACAGGGAGAAGAAAGGGAGATAAATGATAGGCCTCATTATAGAGCTATTGTTTCGTATCTGTTAAAAACACAGTTGGTTAAACTTGATTTCAACAGCTAAACCAGCACAGCGGACACTGACCAGAAACAATGACGTGGTCAGAGGTCAACATTCATCACGGAGATAAAAACAGACAACTCTAAAAGGACTTTTCCAGTGACGACTCAGTGCGAGGAATGCTGGTTTACTATCAATCATGCTACTGATCGTGTAGGATATCTCGCCTAAGATCTCAGGCCTTGACTCAGCTCAGCTGTACTGACACATTGTGCTGAGAAGACGCAGAATGATCTTCAAAGTTTTTTTACCTTTTGTTCTCCTCAGCCCTCCTCTGCTGACTATAATCCCACCCTTCTTTTCCAAAGTCCCCTGGGTTTTCCCAGTCAGAAACACTGCTCTCCAAAGAACCTGGAAGCACCCAGATGAGTGGAAATGATGCCAGGGTGCTTTTCTGTCACTTTTACTGACCCAAAAACACAGCCAAGTACAGTTCACCCCGAGGGCCCGTATAGAAAGATACAAATAAACAACGCACTGATAAAGAACTGGGGTGAATATCTGCATCATCGAAGTTTAGATTTTTGACAGCCACAAAACACAGAGGACAAGCAGGAACCTACTGAGCCACATGCGAAACTAGGCTGGACAAACGCCGAATGCTAAAAATGTCAAAAAACAAGAACATTTAATGTTTTATGAAGAAAGTCCATCCAGAGTGCACTTATGATTTAAATTCCTAAAAAATCTGCTGTTTCCTCCCTTGCTCTAAAACAGGAAGTAGAACTGTGCTTGCCTTCCGCTCGTCTTGTTTATTGGAACCCGCCTTCCTGTTTTCAGATTCATCCTGATAATGGCTGAAAGTCCCCAGCTGAAAGCCTCTCTCTCTCGCTCACACACACACACACACACACACACACACACTGTCAAATCCCCCTCATTCCTTTTTTTCTTCCCTCCCTGTGCCTCTTTCTCCCTCTTGCTGTCTCTCAGATCATTGCGAGATAAGTCATTTTGTGAGACCTTCCAATCACCAGCAACATTCAGACCTTTCAGCACATTCCAGCTGTCCGTATGCGTGTGCCGACTGAGGTGGTATTTATGTGTGTGTGTAAGTGTGCAAAAAACCCCCAAAAGGCCCATGATTGATTAACCCAAACTGATTGGAAGGCTCAAAGAGTCAAATGTCGAAGCGTTAGCTGGTAGGATGAGCTCAGATGTGTGTGTGAGTGAGATTTGGGGATGGTGCCATGTGCACCCGAGCCAAGGAAATATGCAGGTCAGTGCAGAGGGAATGTCAGGAATGTCAGTGTAATTCAAACTCTTGTCTGCCACCGGAGGCAAGTGCTACCTGGAAATACTTTTTACACCAAAAGTGGGCAAATATGGGTGTGTGTGTGACTTTACACCAGAGCATGGTCATGCATAAGGGGTCTTAATGTATACACGGTCGTGGCAGCCCAATGGCATCTCCGGCCAGCAATCAGCGCCATCTAGGGACATGTGCTAAAGTTCCACAGTGTTTTCCAAACACCTGCACCGAAAAACAAGATTTCCCCGACTTCCCAGCTGTTCTCACATGACCTACACCTCCCGAATCCAGTTCCCAGGCTTTTAGTAAGCCTTTCATTTGATATCACAACATATCGGCCAACCCCTCCCTCCCTCCCTCCCTCCCTCCTTCCCTTCCCTGTCTGGCTTTTTCACGGCAGCCTGTTTTCACTCAGCGGCTTTGACAAAGACTGGCGAAATAATTACAGCTGGGCCTAAACTGGGTTTGTCTCCAGTAATCTCCACCAAAAACCAATGAGTGCGGACCGTGTCATAGGAAGAGGAGGAAGAGGCCGATTGTTCTGAAAATGAGAAGCCAGTGACATCATTTCAAAGAGCTCTGTTCCGAGTGTTCAACACTCCGGGTAAATGGGCAACAAAATAAACTCGCTGTAATGTACGCGGCTCACCAGACACCAACAGAACTTATCATTTCAGGCAGAAGCTCATCTCCATTCATCGCCCATTTCCCCGCTTTCTTTTCCCTCATACAAGATGCTGCTTTAATGAGTTTATTTTCCAAAGATCAGAGGCTGCTTTTTCTGTCTGTACAAGCCAGATCTGAGCTGAAACATTTGTCCCGTTTCAGCCAGGATGTCTTTTGTGATGGCCCGGGGACAGCAGGAAGACTGCTTGGGGTTCTGAGGAAGTGTGAGTAAGGGGAGGGAGGAAAGGAGTGAGGGACTGGAAGCAAAGACAGAGGAACAAAGACATAAGTTAACTTTATGAGAAAAGATGAACATAACACATAAGAAATGACAGAAGGCATTAATTTAAATCAGTCAAATGTAGCTTTCTGTATGTATAGTATAAAAAAGAGGGGGCAAGCCATTAGCTCAGCAAATGAAGACGTGACCTAAGATGCTCCATCATACGAGGGGGTCATATGAAGATGAGGTGGCTTTAATTCGCAGTGACAGCTGCTTATGAGTTATCTGGGGAAGTGTAGCATGTAAATCACCGTCTTGCTACTACTACAACCGCTACACCCTGGAGCACTCCAGGGAGAGCAGAGGAGAGGAGTACGGCTCCATGGGCAAGCAAGGGAAACATGGACACACAGAGATATTTACATACAGTCAGACAGACTTCCTGGCATTGTCAGCCCGAGAGCGTTGATGTCAGATCCACTCCTTCCTGTGCAGAAGGGAGAATGCTATGCGATGACAATGGGCCCAAAAACAGGACAAAGAGGAAATGTTTAAATTTAGGCCCCCTTCTTCCACCATCTCCTCTTTCACGGCTATGGAGCTCTGGAGCTGTTTAGTTTTGTGAATTCCTTCAGCCCCACCACCACCACCACCACCTCCCTGCCTCTCCAGAGCTCCCTCTCCCCATTGTGTCATTTCAATAGAAGGATTTTCACATTCAGAGCAAATCCCAAAGGAGGATCAGCTAGTGAGACCAGAGTTCAGTCAATCACTTGTTTTCACTGATGTTCCTTTAGAAATTATAAGTGCTTTCTCATAAATCCACCAACAAATAGAAGAGAAAAGAAAAAACAAAAACATACATAAATATGTGCTTAAAAAAGCGAGTGGAAACCAGATGAGGGGTTTTTAATGGGCTGGAGATTTATCACAAAAATGTGATAAATATTCTTTATAAAATGAAATGTTTCCAGCATAACTTAGCTCTAAACGCGCTTTTATGAGCCTGTTTAACTCAAATAATTACAGCTGCTCTGCTGGTGTGCAGGCATGTGTGTCTAGGTGTGTGTGTGTGTGTGTGTGTGTGTGTGTGTGTAGGGGGTGTTGGTGTGTGTTTCTCTGTCTGCGTGAGAGCTTTATCACAAATCAGAGTGTCGGCGTCTGTAGAAGCTTACAGGGCAAGAGTTCACCGGTTTGTCCAACTCGTTCTCGGAGTCTGAGGATAGCGGACGGACTTCACAGGCAACAAAAAAGCCCCAAAACACACGTGATCGGCAAAGGAGTCGCTGCAGTCCACGACTTAACTCATGGATAGAAGTTAAGCCCGCAGAGGACGGCGGATAAGTCTGGCTGACGTTAATAGCGACTGCTGTTATTGACTTTGACGACAGCAGCGACGATGCCTGTTTGACACGGAGGGGGGAAGCTTTCTGCTTTCGGGTAAGTTGTGAGCTCCAACAGCTAACTTCTCTTCAGGAGGACTCGGGAATTGTGAGGGAGAAGAAGACAGTTCGTTTTTCGCGGGTGTTACTTGACAAGCAAGTTTCTGAAGTTCGTGAATTTCACAGCGAAGCCCACATCGGCTGACTTTTGCGCTATTTCGACTCCTTGTTTTTACTTTTTAAAATACTTTTAAGGTGGTTAAAAACTTAGAAGCCCGTTTTACACTTCAGCCTAGCGTTAGGCAAACGTTAATTTTATTGACGCCATTTTTTTAATGACTTAAACGCCCAGTGTGGCAGCCGTCTGTCGTTCACTGACAGCGGGGTAGAGCGAGCTGCTGGTGCCCTTAAAAGTTGTGACACGATAAATACTGAAAGCCAAAACTTAGTGAAACTTAGTGTATATCTCATTACAATATAAGTACCAAGCAGGGTGTGTAACATACTGAGCAAAACTCATAATGCTGCTATCAGAGAATAACAGTCTTTTACAGTCATTTAAAAAAAGGACATGAAATTTTCAATTTAAATGCTAAAATAAGTACTAGCTAATGTGTGTAATTAGACAGCGCTTGTAAAACTGTCATTTCTTCTTTTTCTATTTTTTTTTTTAAACTTTTTGCGCAGCTACTGTTTATTTAAATAGCCCTCTGAAAGGCTTATCAGTAAATTGAATTGTAAAATTGTGCTGAGAGGCCAGCTTAATTGAAACGCATCTTTCGTTGTGATCTGAGGGAACAACAAAGATGTGTGCTGGGGGGCCTCCAATTACACAAAATGCTTCCATACATTTAAAGGGATTACAGTAGGAGGGGGTGCTATTAGCATGTGGTGGGTTCGCTGTGTCACCGAGCATCTTCTTCCTCAGAGGGAGCTTATCTGAGCTCTGATGATGTCACAGCTGGAGCGGGCCTGAAATAACCACACATCTCTGGAGTGGGTGTTTCCATGACAACACATCCTCCCGGTTTAAATGGTGGATGGCAACTGTGTCTGAAATAATTACTTTGAATAATATGGGCAAAATACTGGGAAAGTGGGGCGCTGGGTGTTGACTTGTTGCACAGACGTCTGCCTCTCGCAATCACAGAATGAGACTTTGAATACTGTCGTGGCGTTTCAGTATTTAAGCTCATTTTATTGGTTATTCTTGAACGTTTGACCTGCAAATAAAATTCAGTTTATTTAATATCCTCCGCTGATATTTCCCACATTTGTGGTGCCCATCTACAGGCAGGCATTCTGAGTGAGTTACATTGGAGTAAGGATGATATAAAATGACAAGGCAGTCAGTTTAATGTCAAACTCCTGAATAAAAATGTGGTTTTGTTCCTCTAGGTGATTGAGAAAGGGAAGGGCCTGAAACATGATGTCCATTGGAACTGATAGCTGACACCGTAGAATGAGAGAGGATGGAGCAGACAGGCAACCCTGCCCTTGAGAGCAACAACCCTAATGGGTTTGTCAACCGAGTGTTTAATGTTTCTCTGGATGTGGAGAATGAGACCAGCAGTGTTTATATTCAGGAGACTGGAACAGGGCCTGCAGAGGGGCAGGAAGAGACCCAGGCTGCCTCTTCTCAGACCCCTGTCAAGGACAGACAGGAGGTCAACAGGAGGCCTCGTGCCACAGGGGGCATCTGGAGGATCCTGAACCGAAAGCGAGCTGTCTCAGAGCTGGAGAGGAGACCCCACTCCATGATCTTGCCAGGGGAGGCTTCCATCCCTAAACTCTCATTCGCTGACAAAGTTCGATCCTTCAAGAAGCTTAAATCCCCGGCTGTATTCAGAGGGAAGGCAGGGAAATTGTCCACTGCAAAGTTTACCAGCTCTTTGGTGGATGAGGAGTCTTTCTGCCGTGATATTGGCACACCTCAGCAGCCCAGTGGTGGCACGCTTAGACAGCGTGGCCAGAGGCATTCGTATGCTGGCTATACAGCGCAGTTTGACTGTTTGTTTGAAGACATTGACCTCTCAGCGTCTATGGATGGCCATCAGCCCACTGTAACGGGCGAGGCTGTGACTCAGAATGGCTGTAAACCGTCTGAAAAAGTTTCCTATACTAAAAGAAGCCACAACAATTCAGCCAACTGCAACAAAAGTGCTGCAGCTTGTGAAGAACTAAGCACTAGAGATAGCCCGAGGACCCACCGGAGTGGAGGAAGGAGGCACAAAGATGTGTGGAGTTACCTGAGGAGGATTTCCCTTTTGGGGAAGACCAATCCTGTGTATTCAGAGAGAAGCTTTGACTCTGAGCTTCCCTCGCTGGACAAAACAATAGACTCGGACTATGGCTCTGTGGACTTTGAGAGTGTCAGAGAGTTTCAGCCACCTCCCCCGAAACAGTCGGACACCAAGGGGCACTTTGGTGGTCTCTTCAAATTTTTCAACAACTTTGCAGAGACAGCTAGACGATGGCGAACAACATCACGCTCCTTCTCTCCTCCAGAGGGGGAGAAGACTCCGATGAGCTCCCCACGGGCCCCACAGCGTGCAGTGGACAATGTTCACAGTGTGTCTCTGACACTTCACAATGAAGGACTTCCAACATCCCAGCCTACCCCTTCATCACCAGTGACTACTAAATTCTTACACTCCAATAGCTTTGACGGTGACACTCCAGCACCTGTGACAGGTGGACGATCACCTACAGTGGTCCTAAAAGCCTTTAGGCCCTGCTCAGGACCTCAGGCTGTCAATGGCCTTCATAGTTTTGAAGTTACAGACAAACCTGCTGACAGAGAGACAAACCACCGGTCCAAGGCCATAGTAGAAAATCATGTCCCTCATTCAGGCTCAAACACGGAGGCTGAAAATGAAGCAGAAGTTGAAAGGGACCAATCAGATTCTCTCTGTCAAGAGGGAAAGGTAGCGGGACAGACAGGAAATGAGCAGGATTCCCGAGATGCTCCGCTTGACTCCCACCAGATACAGGAAGTGAATGTCCAATCACAACAAGGTGATAAAGAGAGCACAACCAATAGCGTACCAGCATCAGATTCCACAGAGGAAATATTTAAGGTAGGTAACTTTAAATAGCTAGTGAGCCACCAAATTCGAATGAATGCATTCAGTAAACAAGTGTATACTTTGTGTTGTTAAACCACCTTTGTTTTTCTGTTTTATTTTTTAGAGAAAGGCATTTTCATGTGTAATGGGTCATGTTTTTATGCCATAACTACATTCCATTGCAGGCTTTTATTCACAATATTAACACTGCCAGAAGCATGCGTCATGTCATTACTTCATAAATGCTGAAAATATCATTTATGTAACTGCTTTAATCATGGTCATTCTTTTGCTTCTGAAAAAAAGCAAACGTAGAAACTAAAAGGGACCGGGGTGATCTGGTTGCATGCAGGTAGCATACGTGTTAGAGAAAAACAAAAACCATTCAAAGAGCTAGACTATGACATGATTTGGGCACCTGCTTTGCAGTTGTCCTTTTGCCCCATCTGTTGGAGAAAAGAGGAAATAGTAATTGTAAAGGTGCACAACACCATAGTGGAGGAATTTGGCATTTTCTTGCTTAGTCGGCCTTTTGTAGCCTGCAAGGAAACCCCACGTTTCCCACAGAGCCAGGCGTGTGTGTGTGTGTGGGACTGCGGCAGCCCAGAGTTCTATGACATCCGCGCTTCATGACAGCACCCTTCCCTTCTCACTCCAGTGGCAGAATTAGTCATCTCCCTTCTAGTCACACCAACGAGTCAGGACATGTTGGCCCCAGCTCCTAATGACAAAATCAGATATGACATCTCAGTACTCAGCACACTTTCATAGGGGCTTATTATGCAAAGGCAAGGGCTTTGGGAGCATGTGTTTTGGGAAGGGTGCTAATGTTTGGTCCCACAGTAAATTAGCAGGGTTCTACGCTGATGCCACTCTTAAATGGAAAAGATAATAGGGGCAGAAGGAGGAATTAGCAGATAAAAAGAATTCATGTTTAACAGTATTACAAGATGTAACTTAACTTGAAGCCTGCTGAAGAATTTCAAGATGGAAAGTGCTTTGAGCCTTAAGAAGGGCAGAATTTCACTTATTTAACCCAAATCCTTTTAAAGGGCTTAGTAAACCTGTGTTGAGAGTTCTGCTTTTAGAAGTTAGTGAAAAACTAAACAAGTAAGTCTCAAAAGAGCTAGCTGAAATCTGTAGGGTGAGAAATGGCAGCCTAATTAAGGTTCACAAGCCAAGTAGCTGTGGCATGAAAATGGAATAAAACACAACCTAATTTTTTTGCAGAGCTGTTTGTGCCAAATGTGTACACAGATCAGCAGTAGAAAAAAAACTGCAAACACTGATTATGTATTCACACACTGATTTAACTGCAACCCACTGGCTTTGGGGGACCTTGTTTCCCTACTAATACAAGTACCACAATACTTAAAGCCTTGCTTCAAGTATTATGGTACCTCATTAAGTGAAATTGATCTATTTAATTCAGCCGTGCACTCATGATTTTGAACGTGAGAGGCCGGTAGTTACAAAGTTTTTGCTGCTATCAGGTTTGGATCATCTGCTGTCAAGGTGATACAAACCTGACAGCACCACAAATGTGTTTTGGCCTGTCATCAAGATAAGTTATTGAATTAACACAAGTTTGGCAAGAGCATTGCACATGGACAGCAAAAACTGTGAAGCTGTGTACACCGAGCTTTGCTAAAAAGAGTGTTACAGCTCAAAGTTGTGCCCAAATAATTTGTCACATTTACACTGCAAAGCCCTGTTTAGGGGACGTGATGGCGTGGAACAAGAAAATCCTTCTCAGTAATCACAAATTATTTAAAAATGAAATCCACATGTCTGTTGTGCTGATATTTCCCCTGATTTGCCAACAGTCTTGGCATTCAGTTACCTACTGATCCACTGCAATTAAGCAATGGGTTAGAAGCTTTAAAAATAAAAAAATGTGAGGTATATTTTGTTGAACCTGCAGAGACATTTTTCTTAATTCCCTACACAAGAAATGAATTGTTGCACCTTTATCTGGGCCAAACTGCTGAGTATCTGTGCCAATCACAGCTGTGTGAGCAGATTGCCAGCCAGACAGGCTGCAGTGTAAGACAGCCTGGCCCGGCCTTGCCCCACTCGAGCACAGAGAAGACCTCTGTACCTCAGAAGCGCTTGCGCCCTCGTCCTCGCCCGGCATCAGCTGTCCTGGACCTTTGGAGACCCAACCCGGACCGAGATCTCGACAGCCATTACAGTGAGGTCGGCTCACTTTCCCGAAGGAGACGCAGGCCTGCTACCACAGTGCAACACTCTCTGGGGCAGAGAGGGATGGCTTCCCGCGCCAGGCCTTGCTCTGTCATAGAAACCAGTGTTACTAGGGAGACGCAGTCCACGGAACTGCATCACAGAGTAAGATGTCAACACAGGCATTCATGCAAAAACTCACTAAAAGCAAACATATAAATATGAACATAGACACGACAAGTAGTCCCATAAATATACCAACACGTGCAGCTATATAAAGCCAATGTAGGTGTGTCTATTACACATAAATATATCTCATTTTTACACTGAAAAAGTGAAAATAGGTAGGCCAAGTCTCACTAGTAGTCTCCACCAACTCACTGACAAATATAGCACAAGCCCATAATGAATCAAACACACACCACAGACTATGAAGGGCATCCCAGTACTAACCCAGTATTTATATACCACTCACTGTTTAGCTGCAACAATGCTCTGCCTCTGCCTGCACTTTTGGATGCAGCTTTTATCCCTAGCTCTCATACTCCCTTTCTGCCTTTCTCTCTCTTTCTTTCTTTTTACTTTCTTCTATCCTCCCTTGTGGTTCCCTTTTCTCTCTCCTTCACTCTCATTCTTTCTCTGTGGCCAATTTTCTGCCTCATCGCTTCCATAAGCTCTACCTCTCATTGCCCTAACTCAGAGTCAGTTCATTTTAACCTGAGAGACTGCCTGGTTGGCATGATGTATAGTCTCTCATGGTTTGCTGCAGGGCATGCACACTGACCAATGCACCAGAATAGACTTGCTGGATGTGAAATACTTTAATTCTCTGCACAAAAAAAGAAAAAAAAAGGGGGACAAGGCAGTAATGTGAAGGGCAGGAGAGAGTGTGCATTCAGCCTTGTGTGTGTGTGCGTGCATCTGAGTAACCGTGTATGGAATATTTGAGGTGTCCTGACTACTCAGTGTTCTCCAGGCCTTGTCTCGCCCCCCGGGTGTGTCACCGTTAGAGCCCCCACACAGGGCGTCTCTCCAGCGGTGTCGCTCCCTGCCTCTCCCCCCCAGCACTCTCACTGCATTGGCCCTGCTCCTGCCACAGTCAGGTATTGTTCCATATTTTTATTCGTGTAAATATCCAGATTGTTAATTGATGTGTGTTTAATTCTGCTTGTCTTCTTGTCTCTATCCAGCAGACATGGGGCAGTCCTCATCTTCAGTGCGCCTGCGGTCTGGAGGTTCTGGTAGCTGCAGGAGGAGGAGGCTGTTAAGACCTGGGTCAGAACCACTACAGGTCAACATAGTGAGTATGATATACACACACATGCAAATAATGGCATTGCATATTTTTATTTCTTTTATTTTCTTTTAGACTTTTCAGGCCTTTGGACAGATTTATTAAAAAAAAAAACACTGCACACAGTGGATGGTATGATGACTGATAGCTTCTCTCTGATACCGTTAATATTGGAGTTTACAAGGCGTTGCTCAATGTTTCATCAGATAATGAAGGGACTGATCCGTGAAGATGGTGGCCATGTGGATTAATGTCACGCAGTACTCTTTGGCCATTACTCATCCCGAGTTGCACACCCAACATTTCAGATGTGTTGTTTAATGTGTCGAGTGCAATTCACTCAGACCAAATGGTTAATTTTCACAGCAGATAAAGAAATAGCAGTAAATTCTAAATAATACTCTTTGCATGCTGGATTCTCTAAAAACTGTCTAGAGTGTCAGTTGTGTAAAATTGGCTTTAGAGAATGCTGGAATAACGCTGCTCGGGAGGTGAAACCAGGCATTTCGGAATCGATGCTTTGAAGTGGAAGTGGCCTCTAGAGGATTCTAGTGAAAGGAGATACAGAGTCTTCTGATACATCCTGACAGGGTAGTGGCACACATTTCTAGTGCTGTCCAGCAGCTCTGCTTACAGAACTATAATGCATAAGACAAACACTGTTTTTTGTTTTGAAAAATATTAAGGCTAAAAATAAAACCATCCAGAAAACAAAGAAAAGGAAAACAACAGAAATAGAGGTCAAGTGTCAGGAAACCACTCCTCTTTTTGATACGTGTGACCCAATATAGCAAACAGTGCCCAAAAAGGGTTCGCAAACCTTTTCATATATTGTCTGGTTGTCTTCTTTATGTTATTCTTTCTACCCCCCAAAATTGCCATGATTTGTCTAATTTTGCGAAACATTTGAGGGTTTTTTCTACCCCTAAAATTATGCTTTTAGCTTTTTGACACAAAAAAGGAAAAAATGAGGCTCACTGATGTTTGTTCCTTTTTTAATATAACTGTGCTTTTGTGGGTACAACCCAAGTAGAAATGACTTTGGATCTAATGAAATTTTTAATAATTTGCTCACATTACTTTTTCCAGAATGTTTTAATCTCTCTGCACTCCCAAACACACTGTTCCTTTTGCCTCTGTGCATCATTCATTTATTGTAATAATTAAAGTGCTTTAATCTGAAGCACATCTGAGTAGCTAATTTCCAATCGTCCGCTGAGATTTCAGGTTCCAAGTCTTTGTTCCATGTGCGTTCAGTTTTTCTAGCTCTCTAAAAAACTGGATATAAGCTCGTAAAAGATGTTTTTTCCCCAGAAACAGTCTTTTGTCATCATTATTTCAACAAGTGTAGTGAGTGAATTATGTTTATGTGTTTTTAAAAAGCTCAAAATAAAGACAAGGCTTCTATTCAGATCAAAAGTATCCTTCAGGTCTTTAACATCACAGTTTGGATGAGACAGCTCTTGAGTCTTTTCATTGCTTTAGAGGGCCAAAATTTAAATGTAGAATCTGCATTTCCTGCGGTGTAAAACCGGTTAGACCACACTATGACAGAGTCTCTTTGTTTTAAAGATTTTCCTTACATTATATCAGAATGGAGCTACATGTTTAAAAGTCAGCTTACTAGCCTGCTTTGTGGTAAATATGGAAACTTCAAAGAATATTATTTATTTGTAGTATCAGAAAAGTATTTTTTTTTACTCAGAAATCAAATAATTCAATGCTTTGAGTTGCAAAGATATATTGCTACAAGTTGCATTTTCCACATCAGTCTCAAATTTCCAATTATTTACAAGCAGTCAATGAGGACCGACTACAATATATGAATTACATTAAGGAGTATTTTCTCATAGCAGTAATGCTGTCTGCTCAGCTGCTGAATTATGATCCCCGGCTTTCGGTCCTGGCATGTCTTCCCATTGAAATTTTGTAAGCTGTGCCTTTGAAGAAGTGATACTACTGCATTTATAGGCTTTGATTATAACTTTTTTCTCCTGCTGATCTAAATAGTGTTTGTGAAACACTGCGCACTGTTGCCATGACACTCACTGGCTCCAGTTCATCTTCTTGCTTCTATCTTTAGGCAGCCTTTTTAAGCGTGAGCTAAATAGAGTAAGTGTGTGGGTGAGAGAGAGAGAGGCAGAGAAAAAGGGGTGGGAGAGAAAAGAAGAGAGATGCTCCCTTTGTCGTGGTCCTCCCCTGGGGTAGGGAACATGGACACATAACACTGGCAGTGTCTTATGTGTGTGGTTGAGTGGTGAGAAAAGTTTATTTGGAGCAGGCTCAAATGCTGGGATCCAAATAAAATCAGTAAAGACAGCTTTATTGTCATTATAGTTACTGTTTAACAAAATTTCATATGACTCCTTAAAAAGCAAAGGGGTGGATGGTGACTTAACCTGACAGTATATAGATGATTGATGGATGGATCTCTCCGGGTCTTCATTGTTAAAAAGCTCTTGTTTGTGATACAGAGTAGTGTATGTTATAGTCTTCCTGTTAGGATGACTGGTAGAGCCCGGAGGCCGCAGGCACAGAGAAAGCATTCTCACTGCAGTGGATTAACTGCTAATGCTGACGCCTCTCTTCTCCCTTTCATTTAAATGGATTTCTCCCCCAGTCAACCTCCTCTCCTCGTCTCTCCTCTCTTCTCTTCTCCTCTCCTCTCCTTTCCTCTCCTCTGACAAACTCTGGCAATAGGCGTCTTTAATTCCTATGCAGATGAGAGGACAGTTTCCTGTGTGTTACTAATGCTGTGCCTGAAGCTCTGCTGTCAGCTTGTCAGTGAAGGGGACTGTCTTATTAACAGCTTCATGCAGATTAAGAGTTTCAACAGAAATCTTCTATGATTAAGTTTGGGCGAACCTAGGTCTGTCTGGACATAATCATATTATGCAATGCTATCTATTTATTATGAACGCATGACTCAGCAGGCAGTGGTTAGCTGGGCAAGAAATGGAGCAATGATGAAAAAGGACAACGTCCTTATGCACACACTTAAACACACGCGGGGAGTACCAGTGCTCAAAATTTCTGTTCGCTAATTTAATCGGACACACTTGCAGATTTCGTTTGTATTTGCATCCTGGGTCTTTGGCCCCCATGTGATACACCCTCTTTGCAACCCTCTTATGCACACACAGACTTCACATGCTCTTCTGATATATTCAGTATTCATCTGTCAGGATGTATGAGTCATTGCATTGACAACTTCATTATTTGGTGTGGAATGAATAGCACCAGCTAGTGATATTTCTGTCAACCACACTATGAATGTGTAGCGTTTGTTTCACCCTGGGCTTTATTTTAGAGTCCTGAGAGAGAAACCATGGGAATAGCTCCACCTCGAAATAACTGCACGTTTGTACAGTTTGCACTCAGAGCCAGTGGCGACCTAGAATCCTTTATCAGTGTTCATTCAGCATTGTTCCTCAGTCAAGGTGCTGTGACTTACCGCAGCCACCAGCTAATGCTGTTTTGTAGGGCGCTGTAGAATCTGATAAATAGCAGTGCCACTGACTAAACCCGAGTAGATGGTTGTGTCAGAGCCTCCCCAGGCTGTTTCTTCTTAAGAATGATTTTCTGCCCGTCAGGTGTGTGCGTGTTGTTGTTAATGGCGCATAAATGCCCATGTGACTCTGTGCTTACATGTATGGGTGTGTGTTTCTGCGTGTCAGCGAGTGAGGCAGAGAGGCTAAGGGCCTTTCTCTTATATAACTGAGGAGAGCGTTGCCTTCACTCCCTACAAAACCCATTTCCACTTTTCAGATGGCTGCACGTTCCCTGGGACTGGAAGAACAGTGCCTGCGTATTAATTCTCTGAGTCACTGGTGTATCCTGTTTTACAGTAGCTCCGCATTACACTCTGTATTTTGTCAGAGCATGCATGCCTGTGCAAGTACTGATTTGCGTTCATGCTTTCTTGAAAAACACTCCACTGTTCTATCTCTCAAGCTGTGATATGTTGTTGACAGTGTGGGACAATGGAGAAATACTGGAGGATGGTTTCAGCAGTATCACAACATGCAGTCATTTCACCTATGAGACCGTTTCAGACCTAAAGGACTTAGGGGCTTGTTATCCAGCACCAGTTGTAGTTTTATTTGTACAAGTCTTCCCTGGCTGATTTTACCCACAGCCATCACTGTCCACTGCTAGTGCTAGTGTAGCACCTTGAAGGTGCACTGCATTGTCCTGTATAATATATAAAACCAATTAAACTAAGTTTGCAAGAGAGACTTGTAATGATGCCAGGTTTAGCAGAGAAAGCTGTAATTTAAATTGCCTATTCAGAAATAGGTTAGAAAATACAAATGTCAATAAATAAAAAGTAGCTAACTTTCAATCTGACATATATTCATAAGGAATATGTGTAAGATATATTTAATATATTAAAAGATATATTAAAAGATCTGACCCTGGATGTATGTGTATATATGTTATCTGTGATTCTTTACTCCCTCTGTGCACATTTAGAGACAGTCGCTCTGATTTGAATTACTTTAACTAACTTACTTGAGTGTTTGGAGTCTGAATAAATAAATAGCTCTGGCCCTGGTCACTTTATACTGCATTAAAATAATGAGACAGAAGCTAACTGTCTGTACAGTGTTCTCCTAGTTAGAATGTGTCCTGCAGGCCTCTGTGAAAGATGGGCTGGATTTTTCTGGCAGCTGCCACTTCTTGTGTACATTATTTAGCTTAACTTTCTGCCTTTGACCTCCCCGGCTCCCAGCTACACCACATGCGGCATCAGAGAAAACCCTCCATCACATTCACGTATTATGCAATCTCCTTGCTTCTTGTACTTCTTCTTCTTCATCCCCCCCCTCTCGATCCGCCTCCCTTTCTTCATGACCTCAGCGCTCGTCATCCCTCCCTCCATCACGTCCATCTCTGTTTTCTCCTCTGTTCACATCAAGTTTTCTTCCCCCCCCACTGCTTTCTGTGCTTGCTTACCTTCTCCCCCTTCTTCATCTATTCCTCCCTCCAGGCATGTGAAAACACCTGCTTCCTGTGGCCCGTTGTGTGGATGTGAAAGCTTGTGTGTGAGTACAAGAGCACAAAGTTTTAGTGCACATCCATGTCTGTGTGCAGTCGTATATTTTAGCTTTTCAATGGAAGAAGGTTATCAGACAGTCTATTAAGTCTTTGATGGCAAGAGCTACCCTAACAAAAAAAAAAGAAATAAGGTGCTCAGAAACAGAGAACAAGCCAAACAAGCTTTCACCCAAATACGGTTTCACTGCAGAGTTTTGCATTTCAATCTGCTGTTCTGCTTTTGAACTCTTGTGGTGTGGAAGCAGTGAGAATGTAAAATCGTTTTCGCTCAGAGGACAGGTGGAGTTTTCTAACCATCCCTGCAGTTTGTAGCTAGTCGCACATCTATGGCATGCACTGTGTGATAGTGGATTAGAGTGAAAGCGTGGACTCATCACTGCTAACTGCTGTCCCACAGACTATGTGAGAAATGTTTTACAGGAAAAATCTAAACATGGACGTTTTTCCGTACCAGAGCACAAATACCCAACGTGCATCGCATGCAAATCATCCTGGGTTAGAAAAGTCAGGAAGGCACTTCTCTCTACATGCTTCCGGGGGTCTGGGCTGCAGGTGGCAGCCAGTGGCTCTGATGAATGGTGACAATAGCACATGCTCACTACACACACAGCCAGCACAGTTGAAGTGTAGTGAAGCAATGCCAGTTTATACAACCAACCTAGCAAAGGCCACATGACTTTATCCCTCACACCTTAGCCGTGGTCTCTCCAGCGACGAGACTGTGGGCTTCATGAAACCACACACTGACTCTCACGCTGAACAGTGCAACAACAATGCTTCCTATTGGTTGCAATTTCTAAAAAGCTGCCTCACCATTACACACTTGATTACGTTAAGTAAATATTTTAACAGAAGCAGAGTTCTCCCCTCTGTTAGAAGAAATTTGAAAGTGGTCATTTAAATGCATCTTTTATCACTGAGATGATTCAGGGAGGCAGCTTAATGAGTGAAAGGGATATCAAGATGATAATTTAATGGCATCTTTTATCATTTGATGAAATAGTCACTTCTGTTATCTTCGTTAATCGTCTTTAAAGAAACATTTTTTCTGTTTGGGAAATTACACGTATTTCTCAAAGAAGAGAGATGAAACTATGGTTACAACTCGCATAAATGTGAAGCTACAGCCAGCAGCTGTGTGGCTTACAGCAAACAGTGACAGCTTGAACAAGTGCTTTCAATCTCATTAGGATTTTTTCTTAATAGAGGTGCGGGAGGATAATGTTGAGATTCATTTGTTTATTGCATGTTTGAAGCTATCAGTGCACAATTAAATTACTCTCTGTTATACGGTTATGACAGTAGCGTGGTAAGCTTCTGTCACAGAAGTGTGGAAAACAGGTGAGGCGTGCATCAAATGAGTTTCTAATTTTATATGTTTCCAAGCTAATCTTCAAAAGCTTGCTTTCATTCCACAGAGAGACTTGATGTGGCATTCCCTAAGTTCAGCTGTGTTTATTCAAAGACTTTCCGTCTTTAGTTCTGCTAGCGCTGCACAATGCTATGCAGTCTCACCAGGGACTGACCCAAAGACCACAGTCGCTGGGCAGATTGTTTGTTCTGCAGTCTCAAGAACACACAGATACTGTATTGATTTGTCATTAAATAGCAATTCATTCTCACAACTGTATCATGCATGAGCAGGACTATTTCTCTTGAAGCTATTAGGCCCTGGAGTGTTTTGATATCGCTTTTGATATATGTATCCGTGATTTCTCTGCCCTACTTGGCATCTATCTTACTCTATTTCTCAAATCTCTCCGTGCGCTGACCCACTGACTCGACTTTACACTAAAAGCCAAATTGAGCTGAACGAATAAACAGCTGATGCCTGAACAATGGTGACAAAACTGCGTTCAGGAAAAGTCCAGCACTTTATTTTTAGGGCGCTTTTGTGGCTGAAAGGCCTGGGAGGAAGCAGGAAGTCAGTGTGGTTGCCGTGGGGATGGGAGGAGAAGAAAAGAATTGGAGCAGACAGAAGGGAAATGGGTGTGGTGGGCTTTGCCTCCTATTAACTAAATACCTACTGACCACAAAGAGATTCATTTGCTAGCACTGAAACTTTGCAGTCTTTTTCAGAGAGAGGTCATAAGATAGTGGCGGCTTTTAACTGATCCAAAAATGAAAAGTAAGAATTAAAGAGTCTCAAAAGAGCTGATCCCAGACCAGCAAATGAGCAGCGCTTGTCTTAAACTGATATCATGTAGAATCCAGCTTTTACCCTGGGGCATAAATTGCGGGTTAATGTTCTGTCATATGCGGGATTTTTTCCACATCGTGCCAGCCTTGTTCAAGGACAGCAGTTTTTACTCAGCTTTATTCTAATATTATTTAACCACCATATATATACACATGCACTGCATTAGCTGCTGTTCATCGGACCAACGCATTTACACAGCTACCATATTGTTCAGGGGCATCAGTATCCCCTAATGTATTCAGGCCTGTAGGAAAAAAGTCTGTCTACCTATTTTAAGCAGTTTATCTCAAACAGCACATGTTTAGTATTAGATTTAGTAAGTGTTACACGTGTTAGCAATTTACACTGACAGAAGAACAGCAGCAAAAGTGAAAGGGATGATTTACAAGATGGTAGTGAGACCTGCTGTGATGTATGGTTTGGAGACGGCGGCACTGACAAAAAGAAAGGAGGCCGATCCGGAGGTGGCAGATCTGAACATGTTAAGATTTTCATTAGGAGTAACCGGACAAGAATATTAGAGAGACGGCTAAGGTTGAGTGGCTTCGAGACAAAGTTAAAGAGACAAGGCTGAGATGGCTTAGACATGTGCAGAGGAGGGATAGTGGATATACTGCACAAAGGATGTTAAAGATGGAGTTGCCAGGCAGAAGGAAAAGAGGAAGACCTCAGAGAAGATTTGTGGATGAAGATGAAGAAGGACGAGCAGAGGGTTGGCAATTCACAGGACATTTGTAAAGATGCTTAGGAAATGTAAAAATGCTCCTTAATTGCACTGAGTTGTTTGTCAAGTCTTTGGGTGTGTAATGACAGCAACAGTTGACTGAAAAGTCATGTGACTCACTGTGTTTTTATCAAGGCTGCTGTCTACTGACTTCTGGAAACTTACACACTAAATGAGTCTATGTGAATGATGCTTTCCAAGTCTACATGCTGTTACAATCACTTATCACTTATATGCAAATTAACTCTCAACAGTGTGTCATGGACATAGTTTGGGACTAGTTAGCAACATAACACAATATTTTTTTAAAAAACTTGTCACCATTGGAATCTTCTTCCTTTGGCGCTTAGTTTTTGCTTTGAATTATTTTTATTAAAACAACAGTAAGCAGAAGAAACATTTTACAGTAATAATGTCTTCAGAGAATATAAAGTCACTGTGGACATTAAGATCATGTTTTAAGGTTGTATTGATCTCATTTTAAGATCTGCTGTCTAGATGATGTTTTTTTTTTATCCATTAACCCATAGAATTGAAAAAGGGTGCACTTTCTTTTTCACAACTCTATATACAAATGAATCAGTACTTATATTCAGACCTAGGGAGCTGGATTTCACCTATTAAAACGAAAAGATCCCACAATTTACCTTTTTTAAATTGCGCTCGTCTCTCCTTCAAGGTCATCTTCTGATGGGCCTTTGGACTGCTTTCCACACAGATGCTATTTTTAGATCACTCTGCTCTGTCCCCTTGCACTTGTGTCATTGGTATGCACAGTGGATCTTCCCGAGTATGTGAAAACAGCAACATTTCAACTTGAATTTGAACCCTGAATTGTGTTAGTGCTGCTAAAGTAACTTATGTTTTCAGTGCACAGAAAGACGATTGTCTCCCTCAACTCTGAATTGGCAGTCTGACCCTCTGGAACGAACTAATACTGTACAACCCTGTAAATACTTTGTAAAAACAATAATCATGGTCCTGGTTTCGCTTCTAACCTTACATGCAAATTTGAGGTTCACTGTAAAATTGCAAAGCGTGCAGTGCAGGTAGTCGTGATGGGATCTAAATATAGCAGCAGTCCTGGAGAAAGTCCAGAGGTGCACGATAAGATCACCTTCGGAGTAGGATCGGATAAATACTGATCTGGTTTGGTTTTTAATGTCTGTGGGCAGAATCCCAGAACTTCCTAATCGTTACTCGGGTAAATATGAACGGCAGTTATTTGTAAATAAGTAAAATAGACCTTTGTGTGCGATTTGCATGTGAGCAGTTCTCTCATGGGTAAAACATGTCCCAGTGAAGTGGGGAGCCAGCAGCTGCTTCTGTGAAAGCGGTTCAGGGTTATTTTCACATGAGAGGATGAAGAGTGATGTCACTAAATTGACTGTCAGTTCGGTTTAGTGGTTGACAGTCCTGAAATTGGTGCAAGTCATACAACTGAGCTGCGTCGGGGCTTGTTCCCTAAGTAATGCACATTCACTAAGTGTAATTTCAGACTCATTTAACGTAATTCTCTGCCGGTGGGAAATATTCTGCCGTTTATACCATCTCTTTTTTTTCTTCTGTATATGTATGAGTATATTATCATTGGTGTCTGTGCAGATTTAGACTTTCAGATGTGACCTTTGTTGTCTAAATGTCAGGGAGATTGGAGAGGGAGCCCACAGAGGTAGGGCAGGCTTATGTAATCTCCTCACTCTGTGTTGCACACACACAAGCAGAGAGGAGGGGAAAAAAAGCTTGTTTGAGGACGGTTGTCATATCTCAGCTGTGATGCCTTGTATGGCTCTCTGTTCTCTGAAAGCCAAGCTTTCAGGAGCCATTGCTTTTATCAGCATGTATGTGCAGAAAGTGCCCTGGAAATTATTTATGGCTTTAAAAATACTGATACTCCTTTGGTGTTATTCTCTTAAACTTATTCTGAGGTCTTTTGATCCATTCCAAAGCTCACAGCTGAATGTGAAGTTAGAGTGTAGTTTGGAAAGGGAGTGTGTATCCGTGTGTAGGATGGTTGACTAGGGAGATGGGACAGAACTGAAGTGATTCTCCTATGTTAATTTATTCACAATCACGTCGTGCTGCACTCATAATCTGCCAACAATCCCGCAGGCTGGGATGTGCTCATGTTCATCTAAGGTATCACTGTGAACATGAAGGCCAAAATTATGTGCATGCCAATGGCAAACACGTGCATCAGATCAGAGCTTGGGCCATTTTGTCCTGTCACTTTCGATCCTTAACCTTAAAAGAACTCAACACTGAAAAACATTGTACTGCACACCAGACACGAGTCTCCTTTAGGTCTGAAAGGCTGCTCTGTAGTTGCAAGAGTTGTTCCTCTCTCTTTTTCAGAGGACTTCACCTGTATCCTGCACGAACCTCTAGCAGTTAGTCGATTCTGATCCGTAGAAACTTAACAGAACAACCCCATAAGTACAGCCTCCTTTTCAACCATTCAATCAATATGCTCATAATGCTCCAGTCACACTAAATGATATCAAACCACAGCTGCACTTGTTTATGTTGGCCATGGGTGTAAAAAGCTAACTAAGCTAGCAGCACAGGAGTCTGTTTTTCACATATTTCTGTTGCAAATGTGACAATTTGGAATATATTACTACTGACTTTTAAATAGTTTATTCTTACAGTGGGCTGCTGTTGAAATCCTCTTCATTTCATGGTGACCGTAGAGTCAGACAATAACCATGAGTTTTGTTACTTTTTCGTACTCATGCTTCACCGAATCACAACAGTAATCATCTCAAGGTACTTTACATTGTACGCTACAAAAATGACAGAAACGAGAAATGAGCAGGCATTTGGCAACAGTGGAGAGAAATAACTCCAACAGAACCAGGCTCAGGGAGGGAGGCCATCTGCCGCGAGTGGTTGGGGCGGGGCAAAAAGAAAAGCACAGAGATCACAAGTAACAAACAGGACAACACACAAACAACAGGAGAGAGAAGACACAGAGAAATGAGATGCAGTTATGGCATCTAAGCACATTTGGTGTCGAGGGGAGGGGATCGAAGGAGAAGTGGTTTACAGGGAGCTGCTGAGGAGAAGCCAGTGTGGGTGGGAGATTTGTGATCTCCCTTTCTAGTCCCTGCACCTTCGGTCATTGCTACTACAGAAACATAATTTAAGACAATAATGATGTCACATGACTTATTATGGCCTTTAAAATACACTTTGGGATATAATTACATAGTTGTTGTTTTTTAAATATTTTTGATGCTCGGGAAACAGTTACCATGATCTGGTTCTTCTACAAGTGATGTATATTGTTTAGTTTTTCTCAAGTCTAGCTGAGGGTCTGAGGTCTACCACTGTCAGTTTTGACATATTATGTCTATAAATCCATGTTTGCATAGACCATTGTCAAAAAGCACATCAAATACCCAATAATTTGATGTCTAAGATATTAAAATGTAAAAACGTCCAATGGGTGATTTCTTTTAATTAGGCACTGCGTGGAACTGACATTTCCTCCATGAGATCAGTTTCAGCCTTTTTATTGCAGCAGGCAACTGAAATAATTTTTCAAAAGTGGATACAAGTGCTGAAATTTACACGTTTGTCCCTCTGGAGCCATTAGTTTTAAAAATCCCATTAGCCACTTGAAGTTTCAAAATTTTCCAACTGGCCCATCATTTCTATCTAAGGAAACTGATTTATTACACAATTTCAACCGCTGGATACATTTCACAGGTATTTCTCTTGATTTATATGATGTCAAAACTCCTATGAAGGCAAATTTATAACTTAGAAACCTAAGCACCTAAGAGCTTCTTCATTTCAAGTAAAATAAAATGATGGCAATGACACATACAGCATTTTCATTAATGTTCATGTGGTACCAGTTTAGTCCTGTGCAATTCAGTGAACATCATATATTTGATCCCTGGTTGCGCTCTCTCATTTTTCTTTTTCATTGTTTTATAACTATTATTTTTAACAGGTTAACACAGAGAGAACGATGATTATTTAGCACAACACCAACAGCTGCTTCAGTTAACCTGACAAAGCAGGTCTTTGGACCGGTCCAAACCTAGAACCTTTTTGCTGCGAGGCAACAGATGCACCACTGTGCTGCCCACCTGTTTGTTATATTGGCTAACTCATGTAACTAATCTAACTACACAGGCAAGTTACTTAATGTTCTGCCCTCTCCTAATTTAGTCTGTGGTAAATGGACTATAATTTACATACATAGTGCTTTTTTCCCCTCAAAGCACTTTTTACACTGCAGGCTGCATGCACAGATATATTTTCAATGCTAACACACATCAGGGGATACTTGGGGTTCGGTTTCTTGCCCATGGACACTTCAGCATATAGATCCAGGAGCTGGGGATCGACTCACCAATCCTCTGAAAACTATGCAACCCACTCTAAATCCTGATCCCCCATGAACAGGATATCTGGGGGGCATAGGTGAGAATTTTGCCACCAGTGAGGAGTGCAAGGGGTCCACCCAAGAGACGTGACAAACACCATAGAAATAGTGAGACTACTGCAGACTTGTACATGGTTAAACGTGTATGATTTAACAATAAAGTCATTCAGAAAAAAATCTAGTTTACTGGGAAAAAAATTACTTTGTTGCAACTGAATTGTTTAATACTACATTTGTGGAGACATCTTCCATTTTAAAAAAGCAACAACAGCAACAGGTAACATTAAAACTGTACAGAAATTGAAAAAAATAATAATTGCAAGGAAATGGTGATCTTAATTTTATCTCTGCCCTCTATGGAGAGTAGTGTCAGTGTCCTCGTCTTTTATATAAGGAACTCTTTCTTTATGGATGCACTTCCTTTGTTTTTGGAGCACTTTATTAGACAATAGAGCAAAGGTAAGTCGGCATCAGGTGGAATTAATGTAGCATAGATGTGGCTTGGATTTTGAACTGCATAGGCAAAAAAGGTAGCACTGTAAATGAAAGAAATAACTTCTAAGGTTAACGCCACAGAGTACATCTAGTCCAAGTTCTCCAGTTAAGTGCACGCTGGACCGGTCTTCACACGATCTTAGAACTTAAAACTTGAGGTTCATCCACTCCAGCAGGACTGAATTGGACACCTTTGATCCCCGAGAAACCGTTGCATGTCCGAGAGATGGCACCTTTAAACGATCTTCTTGCATCAGTGAGGTGCGCCCGGTGCACCAGTGGTAATGCAGAAAGTGCATTTATTTGAATGTCAAAGCAGCTCCTGTCTGATGAATCTGCTGCCACTGATAAATTGGCAGACATTATGCCAATAAAATTATAAGATGGTGATCACTTTGAGGAACATGCATCCATTACTCTGACATTTATTCTCCTTCATGCCGGGGTTGTTAATGGTAAATGATAAATCACCACGGCACCACCGCGATATTTTTAGATGGGGTGGGAGATGAATGAGGTTATGATTCTGGTCTCAGTGGTCGATGTAGTCAGCGAGGGGCTGGCTGTGCCCCTCCCCCGGCTGTAGGTGATGGCTGACGCCGGTAGTCTAGCGGCAGAGAGCTGATCACTATTAACACAGGACCGCCTCTCAGGCTCACAGCCGTTCTCCCTGGTCCCCCACTCACCGGAAGGCAGCTCAGCAGCTGCGAACAGCCTGCGCACAGCCTCTCTCTTGTGTGCTCTGAGAATCTATTGGCCTGAGAGTCGGTCGGGTTGAGGGAAGAGGCGAAACACCGGCAGGTGTTGACTAGCGGGGAGAAATCGCGGTGCAGACTGATGACGATGATGATGGTGAGGATGATGCATCTCTTCCCGTTATCTTTATGAATCGCATCGCGCTGTGTGGAGAGAAGTAGGGGCATCTTTTCGTCATTTCTTGCCTAACTGTAATGGAGGATTTCTGGTTGCTTTGAGGCTGCGTGTCTAAGCGTGGAGAGCTGAATACCGCCCGTAACTGAGAGCACAGCTCAGCATCGGCCCGCAGCGCTGCGCCATGGCCTTGGACGTCCAGACTTGCGCGGTGTTTACGGTGATCGCGGTTCTGGTGCTTGTGAACGTGCTGTTGATGTTCATCCTCGGTACTCGTTAAATGGATCTGCGCTTGGGGCCCGGTTCGCAGCGCAGCGCACTTTCACACAGGAGAGGAGAGAACAGCAGTGCGCGTTGGTCGAGAGCGGGGACACCCGGCGCTCCATCACGGCTACGCGTTGAAATGAATGACGTTGGTACAACATAATGTATTTCTGTTTCTTCCCACCACCCTACCACCACCCCCACCCTCTCCCTCCTTCCAATCCTTCGTTATGTTTTGTGTCCTCTCCCCCCCCCGTTTGTGATAGCTAGTGTTGTCTGGTGGTGGTCGTAGTTGTGCGGATACAGATCTGTGATGCGCTTACCTTTTTCTGTGGTGACTGGAAATTCATTTTCCCCGCATAATAGTATAAACATCTCCCCTCCAACCCACCTTCCCCAACCCCACGTCGATCTTCCCCTCTCCTCCATGTTGAATATTGTGGATTATGCGCATTGATGAATTTTATTCTATAATGATATGACTTTTAGATGGGAAATGAATGTGACGGTGTTTTTTAAAAATAATTCTAACAACATCCTACTGCTGCGTAAGGACTTGTTTTTTTCCCTCCCTATTGTGATCCACTGTAGCCTCATCCACAATATGGCAGCTAATAGCTGTGCTGTGATATCTCCCCACAAGTCAGTGTGATATTTGTAGCAAATAGCGGTGCAAGTGAGAGGTTTGTGCTGCTGATCGCACACTCTGGAGCATCATTGTAGTCTCAGCTGAACAGTAACCAACAGCACGGCAGGGCTAGGCCTAATAAAGAAGGGCCTCATCACTCCAGGTTTCCCCCATTTTAGATTCAGCTAAACTGAGCTCCCATTTCACAGCCCCCGATATTGTGCCCTGTTTTCTCTCTTGCACTTGTAGCACCTGTTTCTGAAGCCCACATGTTATGTCACCCAGGCACTAAATGGTGACTAATAAAAAATGCATCATTATATATTTCTTTCAGATGAAATGCAGTCCAAGTGAAAAGGCTTGTCAGCTGGAGATGACAAAAAAAAAAAAGTATTTTTCCTTCCATTCCCTTCCAAGTGCACCGCCATAGTCTAATAAAGGATTGGAGGCAGGTGTCATGAATGTTGAATGAACGTCTGAAATAGATATTCTGAAAGCCCTATCCCAGAGCTGTCCATGACAGTCCTATTAATAGGGATGTTAGACTCGCCAGGTTTTCGGAAGATACTGTATGTGCTTCCTCACACTCACTGCTAAGTGCAGTGTGTTTTCTGTGCGTGTGCAATTAAGTGATAAATGTTGTACTGTAGGTGCCGTGAGATGTGTATTATGAACACAGATACCTCCATCACATGCTGTTGCATGAGGGCTGGTGTTTTCATCTCTGTGGCTGGTACAAACGCATAAACAGCATCCCCCTTTCGGAGACCCCCGCAGGACTGTAAGCATGCAAATCGTCACAACGTCACAAGATTGTAACGTACACCGCAGTGGTTATGGGTCACATGGCCAACAAACAGAGTGCTAATTACAGATGTGTTTCTCACATGTAAGTATGCGAGCATGTTAAGTGATGTGGGTGAGAGGTAGTCTCGAGTGGGTGTTATCTGCTGTGCCTTTTCAGTCTGCGTCCTGCGCACATCCCGAGCGTTCACACGTTTGTAATTCCTCCAGGGCAGGTGCCTTCTAATAGAGTTCTGTTAAATGCTGTGCAGTCAGAAGTGTCAATGTGCAGATGGTGTGCGCGAGTGGGACAGCGGCGTGTGTGAGGATGTGTGTGCATTTCTCACCGGTTTTAAGCAGAGCATCTTTGATTGGCTCCCAGACTCAGGGTATAAGTGTATTACATAACAGGGTTGGCAGACACAGGGAGGACGGACCGCGAGACTCACTCGGTGCATCGGAAAGAGAAGCCTCTTTCTGGAATACACTACCTTGTTACTTTACGGCTCAGGCTCTCGTGGAGGACCGTCACCTATTCCAAAACAGGGATTCGATTATCATGATCGTATGAACCGGACTTCTCCATGCATACACTCTCCGAACAGTTACATGCCACAAACATGGTAAGGTTGGCTAAAGGCGTATGTGTGTGTGTGCGCGCGTGCTTGTTCAGGGATGCTATTGGTACTTTGGTGCAGCTGTGCTAAGGCGGGATACAGAGGAGGATGTTGGAATGCAGTGGCTTTGCCAGTGCAGTGAATGCTGATGTGTTGCGCTGCAAAGATGATATAAGCAAGTGAATCTGCTTTCTATTCGTACACATTTCCGTGTCAGGCTCCATGTCTGTGCTCTGACATGTAACAGAAAGCACTGTCACATACGCCTATATAAAGGGAAAGATTCCTCTGCATTCATTTGCATTGACCCAAATACGGGTTTTGCGGTTCAGAGATATCTGCTTAGCCCTCTGATCTTTCATGTTGGAACTGCAGCGTGCCCATAATGATGACATAGGTCATGACAGCTGATAGACACACATGTAATGATGAGTATGATGAGCAAGCCCTCTCCGTGCTTGGCTCTGTGTGTTTACTGTATTATCCAGCTAGGTATGGGGCCGTGCTTAGGCGGGAACGGGGGAAGATTGATTATGTAATGCTTTTAATTTATTCAGACATGTAGAGGGAAAAAAGGATGCAATATATTGGAGAGGGCAGTACTGATCTCATTAGAGAGATGGAGGGATAAACGGAAAGAACTGAGGAGGGAGGAACACTAGCTGTGAATGGATCTCCATCCCTCTTTCCTTTGCTCTTTCTGTCTGTTGCCCGTATTACAGCAGATTGATGGGGACAAGAGAGATTGCACTTGTAGTGAATGGGGCTGAAAATGGAGTGGTGCTGGAGGGACGACGAGGGGGTGGGAGGGCAAGAAGCAAGGCTGACCTCAGTGCCAAGGCTCATCTCTTCTATGGGCTTCTTTTTATGGTGTAAGTCAAGTGGAGCTGATTTAGCTTCCACTAGTTATTCCTTCAGGTGTTTTTTTCCTAATAGATCATTTAAATTCCCTTTCCTGAACCAGCAATGATTTTTTAATGTTTTTGAGCACTACTTATTGGTCCTGTTTCCATGGCAGCGTGACACATGTTTTTGCGGTAACCCTCCTCTCTTCCTGAAGTGGAGCGCTTTGAGATATAGGCTACAGCTATTGTTACCCCAGCTACCTGTCCAAAGTGATGCCTGACTAAACAGACCCCCTTGATGGCATCTTTGATCTCCGAACTCTCTGCAGAGGCCCGTGCTGTTTTCCTTTGCATTTTTAGATTTAAATTGAAATTGCAGTTTGTGATTGATTTTAATATTTAATAGCTGAGTGATACTGCAGTTATTCGGTGGTCACTCTTTATGTGTGACTACTCTCTCACACACGCACGCGCGCCTAAATCTGGAAATATTGTGGTGCACCCTGAAATGTCCTTGCCTCATCCCATCATCTTGTCAATATCAGTGAAGCATCCTCATCTGTCACCATGACGACGGCTGTTCTTTCACTTCCAGGCATGGAAGTCCGTCCCTCCCTGTATTCACTTGTCTGCCCTGATTGGCTTATAGCCCCTGTAGCTGTCTCAGTAAGCCATCAGGGAGGTGGTCTTGTCTACAGGTTGGAGGGCCCATGTAGCTGCTGAGTTTGACACACACACTGTGTTGTTTCTTATAGACACACTGCGCACTAACTGCATCGGCAGGAAGGTAGTAAAGCACTTTTGTGCTAGAATGAGGTAGAGGCAGGAGGGTCATTTTTGTCTTTTACAATAGGCAAAATAATCTTAGATAATTAAAGAGAAAAAAAAAACAATTAGCTAAACGTATAAAATGAAAGTAGCTCAATAGGATTATGCAAAGGCCTTAAGAGAAGCAAAGAACTAATTTCGTAGCCATCCCTGTGACAGCTATTTCTACAGGCCTTTGATAAGTCCTTACCTAGAGCCACAGCATCCCTTGTCAGGGTTGGTTAGCGCTGGCTGCTCTGCCCACAGCCCCAGGGACTGGATGCGTGGTTAAGCTCCGGACTGGAGAATGCTGATGAACACTACTGTGGAGAGAACAATTGGGACAAACAGTTGGATTTGTTCCACGGATGCATACACAGGTTTCATGCATACAGAGTAAAAACGTGGGGCTGCACGCGTGCATGGGTCTGCGCTTCAAAAGGTAACAGAGCTAAGTGATTAGTGTGACAGATGGTGACGCTTTAGATTGATGATTTCAGGCGCTCAAGAACATGTCTTTTAATGAGAACAACCTTTAGCTTCTCCGGTTCCCCCTAAAGAATACTGATCACCTGACTGGCTCTTACGATCTCTAATTGATGCACATCAAATAACTTTGCTCATGTATGTTGCACAAATTCAATCTTTATTTTTAGTGTCGCATAATGTCCACATTATTTATTCATGATTTTAAAGTCAATAGAAAAGATTTGATGAGTCATCCTTTCATGTTCGGTAGAAGACTGCTGCAGATAAAATAACAAGCCCCAGTGACAGCATGAAGGAAAGGAGATTATCCCTTCACATTTGTTTGCTCCTTAGCATTTATATTACATTAACACATGTAATTATTCTAATGTCATAATGGGCCAATTACCGTCCCTGTGTGGAGACTGGTGCTGTGCCACTGAACACAGAATGTTTCCCCACTAATGGCTCTGCCTTTTTTGTATCGTTGTTTTATTGTTGTGTTGTACTATGATCTGTGTTGGCTATTGTGCCGTTCTATTTGCTATGCAGTCCCCGAGCTGCTAGCGGGCCCTGGCTTTGAGGGCGTATGTTTAACTCCATTAGAAATCTGAGTGGGTTTAACAACAAGGACTCACACATACCGAAGCCAAAATCTGGCATATCACTGTACTGCATTCAGTTTCAGATTTGATTCATTTACCGTTTTGGATCACGTTGGATTGTGTTCTGTTGATCAATGTTTAGTGTTTACTCCTGCTTCACAGCTTCACGTGGTCAGAATAATACATAGGGTATTTCTTGTCTCTCCTTCCAATTCCTACAGTTGATAAGTGGAGGTTCAATCGTCAACGCTGAGGCGGTATGGGACCATGTGACCATGGCGGACCGGGAGTTGGCGTTTAAGGCCGGCGACGTCATCAAGGTGCTGGACGCCTCCAACAAGGACTGGTGGTGGGGCCAGATTGATGAGGAGGAAGGATGGTTCCCTGCCAGCTTTGTACGGGTGAGTTAGCTGCAGCCATGGCTGGCCAGCGACCACAGACACAACAGACACCCACACACGTACACAAATGGAGGCACATGAACATATGCACCCGAGCTGATAAATAAACATACTGGAAGGTACACATGCACAATTATTCCGCCTTACACAAACACACTTTCACAAAGCACACACATTAATATGCTTGTTCCACAGTTCCACTGTTAAGTGCTGCTTTATTTTAATAATACATAACACTGAAGAGAGGAGAAAACAGCTAGCGAGGTGCCTTTATCGGATGTTCAGGGACAAGAAAACAAAGATGCTGATGAGCCCCATTTTTTTTTTTTTTTTTTTTTTAGCGTAGCATCACCTTCAACTTCTATCCTTGAAATCCAATTAAATTTACAACATCCTCGCATTACATCATGATTATGTAATAGCACCCTTGTCTTAGTTCAGCTGAATCCAAAAACTGCACGCTGCCACTGAATGCCTTTCCCTACTACTTTTACTTCTGCTTTCTGTAATTGCACTTCTCTTGGAATGGTGAAGCGTGACTGTACAGGAAGATGTATATTCATAGTTTAACGCTGCGATATGTCTTTGAAATTTCTTTGGATGAAAGCTTCTCGCTTAGGTCTTAGTCCAAGGCATATATTTGCGACACTGATATTTGACATCACAGCAAATTTGGAAGCAAGCAGTGAAGCATGGCAGTGGAAATTCATAAAATTGTGATGCGGCAATCCTGAAATATACATTTCAGATACAGCAGGAGAAGGCTTTTATCTGAGAATTAAAAATTTGCAATGAAAAATATTTATAAAAGACACAATTTATGATACAAAGTTGAATATATCGTTGAACATTCCTGATATGGTTTAGTGTCTTAATGAAGGAAGGAAGAATTAGCGTCTTTGCTGCAGTTGAAGGGATCCCACAGCAGAGCACCCACCCAGACACTTTCCATGGTCATTCCCACCTGTCCACCCTTCCATATTCACTCCTGAGAGGGCAGGGCAGACAGGCTGACTGACTGTCAACCAAAAAGTATCTTTCTGTTCTGTCATTCTCTCTTTCCAAGGTGGAACCCCACCCTCCTCAGCCCCAAACAAAACAGGTTTTCTATATCAACCCCATAGCAACTCCACGGTTCCAAAACACCACGTCAAAGGTGCGTTTTTTTCCCAGCTTCATCAACCCATCCAGCCTGCCCGCCCACCCGCCCGCTCCAGTCTGTCCACGCAACGTGCCCTCGACATTACCAAACATTAACGTTATCACATCATTCCTCAACGGGGTCGATAGAGAGGCAGAACTGATGAGTCAAAAGTAAAGCTAATGTGAAATGTCTCCTTAAAGGGCCATTCTAAAAAAAATTGTACAAATGTATTCACATAGAATTAGATGGATTTTGGAAAAATTACTCATGTTTTTTTTTTATAGTTCAATTATGGATCATTCTCTTCAGTACTCTATTTACTATTGACTCTGACTATTTCTCAGTCTTAATGCTGCGCTACTAGTTCTCGTCTGCAGTCAGTGCTCTACCACCCGTCACTCTGCTTGTCTGTGGCGCTACATTTCTCATCTTGTGTTTGACATTCTACCCGTCGGTTCTTTGATGTTCTCTTGGCAAACTGTGTGTCATCAGGTGTTGGCTGCTGGGCATCTGAAACCAAGCTCACTTGGCCCTTTCTATGAGCGAGAGTGGAATACACGATGTATGTGGATCTCTATGTGTGTGCGTGAGTGTCGGTGAAATCATGAGGTGGTATTTGAGCGTATATGCATGCATATGTGTAGGGGGCAGATTTTGAGTCACATGTTAAATGCCCTCAGAATATGTGCTCGGTCTCTAAGAGAGGGTTTTTTTATACTCTGGAGTGTTTGGCAGTGCGTTTTTTGACATGCTGGACCAAGAGAGCAACTCACTGTCCAAACTACCAGAGGACCTCTTCATGAAGCGCTGTGTTTATGTGTGGGATGTTTGGGTGTGTATGCTTTCATGTGTGACTGGTACCACATTAGGAAAGCTAATATTACCAGTTAATACTAACAATAATCATTATATATGAATATGTTTTCTAATCCTTTTTTTCCCACCCAAACTTTAAGAAAGCTCTTTACTCATTTGAATGCATGTGGCTCTTGTGTGTGCGTGAATGTATTTGTCCTCAGCTGTGGGTGAACCAGGAAGACGGTGGGGCAGAGCCAGCTGAGGGAACCAGCGAGGTGCAGAACGGGCACCTGGATCCAACCAATGACTGCTTGTGTCTGGGCTCACCCCTCCAAAACCGAGACCAGATGAGGGCTAACGTTATAAATGAGATTATGAGCACAGAGAGACATTATATCAAACACCTCAAGGACATCTGTGAGGTACTAAACATCGGCACACATTCATAAATCACACATCTATATACACTGCTGTTCCCGGCTTTGCTTTAATATGTCACGTAAGAGCAGGACAGGTTATAAACTATATGGTATGAAGCTGAATTAATTAAAAAGCAGCAGTCTTTTTGATGCTACGCATCTAGTATCTTGCATAAATTCGTAACACTCCCACATTCACACTTTTATTCCAGGCATTTTTTTCTTTCTCGTTTGCTAAACAGGCCAAAAATAATGCTTTTTTAGCTAAATGCAAAACCGCAATATGTCAGCTGTACACAGTGGTCCCAGCAGTCCAGACTAAATTTGTCATTATATTATGAATCATCCTGAAGTGACAAGCTAAAATTCACACCTAATAAAAATAAACAAAACCCTGGCCATTTTTATATTATTAGAATTGCAGCTCTTTAAAAATGCTCCCAAGCCAGGAATCTCAGTCTAATATATAATAAACAGACATGTATCCTGTTTAAAGTGCACACATTCTAACATTTCAATATATTGATAACTTAATTTCTAAAATATTTGGAGTTGGTACAATTTTGCCTCTATATGCTGCATCATTTGATTTAAATGTCTTTACAACATACACTATATACGGCCTGCTTTTCCCTGGCATGTGTCTGGTCTTTAAACAGTGGTATCTAATTCACTTATCTAAATGACAATCACTGTTATTTACTGGCCACCACACTGGTGATAAAATGCACTTGACTGATTAATCATCAGCAAGTGTGAGCACCCAAAAGAAGACGTTTTGGCATGTAGGGCTGGGCTATATCATACCGTTCACGGTAATACCGGTGTAATTTTGGGCAACGATAGGAAAATGAAATATCGCGATAGAATGTGGGTAAAACGCGCATGCGCAGTGCCTTTGTTTACATACGCACATGGCGGCGACGCAGAATGAGAAGAGCGAAAGTGGATCGTTAAATGAAACAGATGAACCAGAACTGGTTTGTAAAAATGCTGCAACTTCGGTGGTGTGGAACTTGTTTAGCTTTCGTCCGTCAGATACACAACAAAGCACTATTTTTGGTAGAGCATGCTAGCGGGCCGTCGTTATTACCTTGTTGTCAAAGGAGTTTGCAAAGAAAAGCGTCTGGACTTCTTTGAGTTGCTTGAAGACGTTTCACCTCTCATCCGAGAAGCTTCTTCAGTTCTAAGGTCAAATGGCCGAGAGTCCCAGATTTAAACCCAGTGGGAGTATCCCCCCAAAGAGGGACAAAGGACCCCCTGGTGATCCTCTAATCACATGCGACAAGGTGTGAAAGCGGGTGTGGTACCTAATCAGCCAGGGTTTCGGGTGAGCTCATTGTGAAACCTGGCCCCACCCTATCATGTGATTTCCTGAGGTCAGATGGCCCAGGATGTGAGTGGGCGTTAAGGCGTCTGGGGAGGGAACTCAAAACTGGATTATAGATGGCAGACAGTTGGTGTCGTAAACCACCGCCTCTGTTCAAAGATGGTCGCTCTTGACTACGATGACCTGGATGACTGAGAACCTTCACAGACTTATTACCTTGTTGTTTGGAAAATACGGCACACTTAAAATCAATCCTTTGATTTTTCTGAAAATCGACAGTGCCGCTTATAATCCCGCGTGCCTTATGTATGAATTCTGGTTGTGTTTACTGACCTCGAAACGATTTTATGTGGTACACGGCGCTCGAAAATCTGTCAAATGTTTCAGTACGACTTTGCTAAGCTACGAACCCGCACCGCTTGATGGATTGTCGGAGTATTACGGCTACCGTAGGCAGGTGCCTCGCGGAGTGATACGTACTGTGCTTCAACATAATATTACCGTATTGTGTGTGTATAAGCTCTTTTTAAGTTTTGTGGATATTATACATGGTTATGCTGAGGATATGTCGGCCAATTTCCACTGGAAATGCCTTTTGGTTAAACTGTCCGCAAGGAATTTGCACTGTTACATTTTTATATAACGTTAATGCACATAAAAAACAGCTGCTTGTTTAAGTGAAAATACATTGATGGGGTTTTTGCACTAATAAAGTTGTGGAGTTGTAAAGTATTTTGTCTAGTGTCAATTATATCATCAGTTATATCGTTATCGCAAATTTTCAAATGTATATTGTGATAAATATTTTTGGTCATATTGCCCTGCTCTACTTTGCTGTTCAGGTGTGTGCTCACACAATCCCACAATCTTCCCAGGAGTAAATGTCCCAGCATATTCACTCCATCATCAGACTGTGTGATGCTCGTAAAACCTCCAAAAAACCCCAACGCTACATCTCAGACTCTGCAGCCCTCAGTTAGCATGTTAAAAGTTCATGACAGTAAAATTAAAGAAAGACTGAACATGCATGGCTTTTTTGCAATGTTTGCCAGGAGAAAACCTCTTCTCTTTAAAAAGAACATGCCAGCACTGCTCATGTTTTTATAAGCATCTGAACAAACAAGACCTCTGGAACGACGTCCTTTGGACAGACAAGACCAAAGTGGAGATGTTTGGCCGTAATGCACAGCACACAGCAGTGCTATATGCTAGAATAAACAAATAGCCTTTGCTGCAGTTTTGAATTTAGACGATTTCCATCACATATTTTCCAATCATCTTTCCCTAAACTGCTCTATACACATTCTTTGCATTCCAGGTCATATCTAGGTAAGCATCTTGTTTAAGAATAGTTGCAATAAAGCGTGAATTTTACCTCTGCACGTCTTGCTAATGTAAGCAACTTTCATCTTCCAAATATTCACGGACATGCACGGGCAAAACACTCTAAGGATATTTCTGAGCTGAGGAACAGATTTGAACAAGCTCACTTTTAAATAATAAAAACTGAAGTTGAAGAGCTAAAAACCAGACCAAGCAATCAAAAATACAGTTGTAGAATATTCTGGATTTAAAAAGCCGGTCAGTTCATTAAAGTAAGTTGCTTCGGTGTTTTAGAAAAGTTACACAGAAGAAGAAATTTTGCACTGCTGAAGTCAAAATGATGCTAAGATTTTTTTTTTATTATTTGAAAAATTATTTATTAGATGCCTGTAATGGTTCTTATGTTTCTCAGATGTTTTAATTCGTCACCAGTAAATGACTTGATTGTTGAAATGTCACATTTCTCAGATACAATAATGTGAAGTCCCTGTTGTGATTATGCATATTTGAACTGAGCCTGACTTCAAGAAACAAAACAAAAAGGATTAGCATGCATATTTCACAATGACAGCAGGGAGAATTCTGGCTATCTTATATCAGATCTGCTCCCAAAGTGCCAAAGCTTCAGGGCATTTAATTAACTACAAGCAGCCATGGCACAATTCGAGACCTGATACTCATTTTGAAAAATGTTTGTGCTCATCTGAACAGGATCATCTGTCAAAGCCTCACTGTAGCTGTAACCGGTGTTGTTTGCAGGGCTACTTGCGCCAGTGCAGGAAGCGCGTGGACATGTTTAACGACGACCAGTTGAAGGTCATCTTTGGCAACATCGAGGACATCTACCGCTTTCAGATGGGTTTTGTCAGAGATTTGGAGAAACAGTACAACACAGAGGAACCGCACCTCTCTGAAATCGGGCCGTGCTTTTTAGAACACGTGAGTATATTTTAGACAAACTTAGACCAAAAATAAAAGAAGAAGAGAATAGATTTTTCTTTTATCTCGTCTCGTTATCTTGAGATAATATTTAAATTGTGGAGATAATTAACCAGCTAACAGCATCCCAAGATAAGGAGAAAAGTTAATGTTTTAGAAACCATAATCACTCCCCTATTTATATGATTTTTTTAAATTATCCTGATGATGTCCATCTCTACTCCTTTGCACTACAGCAAGACGGTTTCTGGATTTATTCAGAATACTGTAACAACCACTTGGATGCCTGTATGGAGCTGAGCAAACTGATGAGGGATGGCAGGTACCAGCACTTCTTCGAAGCCTGTCGCCTCCTCCAGCAAATGATTGACATCGCCATAGATGGCTTCTTGCTCACGCCCGTCCAGAAAATCTGCAAATATCCACTCCAGCTGGCCGAGCTTCTTAAATACACCGCACAGGAGCACAGGTACAGTACGCCGAGGCCAGGAATAACTTTTCAGCTGTTTCATTTGTTGCCCTTTCATAGAAATGCATTTGCTTCTTCTAAAAGTGAAGTCATTACTGATGCATCATTTTGTTCCAGATGCATTGTGTTGCAATGCAGCTGTTGCAGGTGTTGGGTTTAAACCACTGAAGCGGTAATTATCCATGCATGAACTGAAGCAAATGTTGTTTTGTACTCTTTTTTTTTCTTTTTCCTTTTTTTTGAAGAAAACATCTCATTAAGAACTCTAAGTTGTCTTGAAAATACTATAAATTCCATTGTTCATATACAGTATTCCTTTCCATATATATAGGGAGAGAGAGAGAGAAAGAGAGAGCGAGATAACAGGTTAAATATGAATTGAGGATTTTTTCTTCGAGTGTTGGCACACACACAACAACCTATGTTTTTGCAGCACAGAAGCAGAGTATGTAATCTAAACATTTGCTGATGAGCTTTCATGCATTAAACGCATATGTACGCATCCAGATGTGCAAACTCATGCGTGCAAACCCACGGAAACATGGTGTAAGTGATTCAGCATGTCTCAGCCAGCTCCAGGTCATTCACAAACCACGCGTTCTCAGCCAGAGAGGGACAGGTGCCAGCTCTGCCAGCGAGGCCTGCCAGATCGCAGTGTTTGACTGTTAGGAGCAGTGGAGAATCTGCCAGATATAGGACTGTCTCTGTCACACAAGCACACACACATATTATCTTCCAAAGTGAGGATTGGATCCGCAGCACATCTAAGCCAGAGGGATAAATCCAGCTCAGTTAGCAAAGACGCAGCCGGAGTTAACTGTGAATAGAGAAAGTGGCTGATTAGAATTAAATAGCAGTGTCTTTTTCCCTTTTTTTTGAGTGTGTTCCAGCAGATTTACTACTGTTACTTGAGTTTATAACCCCGCTCTTTAATAGGCTACTCTGTATCATTAACTACTAAAACATTACATGCCTTTGAGTGGCCAACCACCAAGAGCTACAACACTCTTAAACACCCAAGAGTAATTATGTGTACACTGTGTCTGTAGTGACTATCGATACGTGGCAGCAGCACTGGCAGTAATGCGGAACGTCACCCAGCAAATCAACGAGAGGAAGAGACGGCTGGAGAACATTGACAAGATCGCCCAGTGGCAAGCGTCGGTTCTGGACTGGGAGGTATGTGTATGAGTGTATGAATCTACTGTACTGTACTGAACAAAAGCTTAATGTTTATGTTTTTATATTTCCCCAAATGGTGCCATTAATTCCTAAAATGTGGGTTGTAGACAGCATTTACACCCAAAGCATCTCAGACTAAAGAAAAGGGTCCATCAGCAACACCTATGCCTTTGTTTTCATTTTACCACCAGAAAGGGTCTTTGCACAAAAGGCAATAAAAGAAATCCAGCCATGGCCAGCAGCCCATAGTAGCAATGTAAATTACATTGAATGGTTGTGATATGCTACAGTAAGCTCCCCCGCCGCTGCTTTTCCCTGCGGGCTTTTCTCAAATTTTTTCATGGCAGATTCGGGTCGAGTGAGTTTAAAATACTGAGATATTTTGGCGGCATTTTCAGAAGTTTAGTGTTAACTATGAGGTGCCAAACTGGAGCAAAAATGTAAAGAACAGCGACACAGAGAGATTAAAGCGGTTAAATTGCCCGTTAACGTGCTTGAGACTGACGTGTGCGAGAAAGTGTGAAACAAATGAATGCAGATGATTTGACTCTTTTCAAGAAACTCTGTGAATCAAGCGCAGACCTTCCTGGGGGCAACAGTGCTGCTCGTTGATAATAATTAATTTACTCTGATGGTAGTAGTTTCACTTGCAGAAATTCACACTGCGACAAACACTTACTCAGAGCATACTTTCTATTTTACCACCAACAAAAACAGTAACATATAATAATAACAACAGAAATATATCAAGTATTCTTTTTATGCTTTCTCTTTCATAAACAAGCAGAAGAAAATGAGCAAAAACACAAAAAATAAAATCCAAAGGTTACGTTACAGTCTCCTGCTACATTTCAGATTTGTCTTTTGTATTTAATCTGTGTATGAGACTGGATATAAAAACATTTACTTGTGCCGGTAATTTTTTTATTTCTTTGCAAAAAGTGTTTAATAATAAAGAAATAATAAACAAAATAATGTCTTTATAACTACTTCAAGGCATCCTGGTGCATTTTAGTTGACAGATGAACACCTGTTGGGAAGTTTTTATTATACTTACAGTAACGTAGTGGGTTGACTTGAAGTTGAGTAACATCTTTCCTCTGCTCCTTTTTCATTGTTACACACATAGTCGAGACACGGTGAAACAAAGAGCAGAGGAGACTAATAAGGCAGAGACTCTCACGCTGGGCTACAAAGTAATGACTGCAGTAAAGTAATGTAAATAACATAAATAAGGTGGTTTGTTTTGACTTGCTTTGCCAGCTGAGCACTCTGGACTGCCATCTTATGTTTAAATGATGTGACTGTCTTAGTCTCTTTTTAAATGCCTGTAGGCCGGCCAGTGTTAAAAGTGCTTTTTTACTAACATACCAAAAAACAGATGAGCTAGGATTCAAACACACACAGCAGGAAAGCGAGTGTTTAAAAACTGAAAAAGACAGCTTGATTTTCAGAGCAGGACGTAACTGTGTGTTGACTGATTTCCAAAGGATTAATCCAGCAGTTTACTACTGCACTTTGCAAAGTTGGGCAGCTTATAATAAGATTTTATTTTCAAGATTGATTGGTTTCAAGCACTCCCCTTTCCTACCTTGAGAGACATTTAGATGTTTCAGCCTGTAAAAAATGTTCCATAATTCCGATTTATCCCTGATGACATGGTTATGACATTATCAGGTTTAATTTCCAAGACTTCTTTGTGAACCACAAAATACATTATGTAACTGTTTCCACAGGCTGAGTGCGACTAACAGTGATGAGTAAATGAATTTTTGCTGTAGCAAAAGGAGGAGTATTCTTTTCATTCGTTAACTCTTTAACTGTTGTGTTTATGTCTAGGGGGATGATATATTGGACAGGAGCTCAGAGCTCATCTACACTGGGGAGTTGTCATGGATCTATCAGCCGTATGGACGCAGCCAGCAGCGAGTCTTCTTCCTCTTTGATCACCAGCTGGTCCTCTGTAAGAAGGTAAGGCTGTGTCTCTCTTCAACGTCTTCCTTTTATTTAAAGACTTTATTGAGTAAAAACATGCTTAGAAGCTAAAATGTAGCCTCTGCTCGTGTTCTTGGAAGTTGCAAGATCACATGGCTGGTGACAGAGATGCTTGAAGACAATGTGAATTCTTACAACCTGAGTCAAGAGCTGAAAACAGATTACATAATGCTGCATGAGAGGCACCAGCCCTCGCTGAAGATGCGTTCAAATCCTCAGTGCCTTTCACAAAATGGAGCTTTGGTAGTTTAGGCTCTAATGCACCGAGGCTGTGCTCGCCTGTCAGACGAATGTTCATGCCTGGATAGACTCAATACACGCACAGAGATACAGACACAAATGCAGGCAGACACTTAGACACAAACACACACAGAGGCTGAAAAACTGCATCACGAACACACAAGCGTGGAAACAGAGGAACAATAGTTTTATCACTACACAGGCAAACACACACAGAACAAAAAAACAAAGACTTGGAGTTATATTGTCTTTCCACGCACACACACACCCTCCCCTGGCTTGTCACATTTGAACATCTCTGGCACCAGAAATGAACTCAGGTATGTCCTCAGACCTCTCTGTGTGCCTGCTGTTCTGGTCCACTAACAAAAATCCGCTCCGAGTCATTCTAAATGATAAATTCCAGTCTTTGTTTTTATTCTTGCTTATCCAGCATCCTCAGTGCTACATATGTATCGGCTCCTAAGAGCCCTCGGGACGCGTGAGGAGCACATTACATGTTGCCTGCCTTCTTTTCCTCTCATCTCTTCCTTATCAGCACAAAGATGCACATTTGCCTCTGCATGCTTATTAAAAGACACCCGATCCTTTCTTTGTACCTTCGTCGACCTCGCAGCGTAACGGGATGTTCATTTCCTCCTGAGGGAGGGGTCGCAGCGAAGATTGTTTCATGTGGCCATCTTGTTCCTGCAAATGATGAAAGTTAGAAGGGTTACAGTTATTGTTGCTGTGTGTACTCGTGGAGAGCTGAAATGCAATGACAATGTCAGTCAATACTCATTCATTAGTTGTGTTTGTGTCTTTTGCAGTATGTGTTTTATAGCTGCTGTGTGTTGGGCTCAGGTACTCAAAAATCATGTTGCTCAGAAATTAATAGATAGAAAGTTGAAATTTCAGAACATAAATTTTGCAGCTTTAACTGAAATTTCTTCTTACTAAAAAGGACATATTCCATGACCTGACATACACAAAAAAGAGCCCATTTCACAATTTACAACAGAATTTTCAGTAAAAAAATTTTTTTCTATGAATTCGCATGAGATGTATTTTTTAAATTTCAGGTTCTTTTATGTCTTTATTTCCTTTACAGTTTAAACCCAATGAGCCGTCCTGAAAGATTTGTGATTTAATAAAATGGCTTTTCTTTTAATGCGAAAAAACTGAGAGATATTGCTAAAATTGTGCTTTTTCATCTTAATATAGCTCAGGAATTACATTTGAACGTCTTTATGTGCTTAGTAAATGGACACTTTTTAAGAAGTTATTAGGCACTGTTATCAGGCGTTATTAGGCACCTTCACTGATGTGGCCCATTTAATATGAAATTGCGCTGGATGTGCCCCATGATGTTAAATGAGTTTGAGACCCCTGCTATACAAGGATTCGATTCATGGCAGTGTCATTTTACAGTCATTCATCTGGTTTTAGTGGTGTATCTGATAATCTAGAGCCATGCTTCTTTTTTGTGATATTAGGCAAAGAACTGAAAAATAGGGCTATTTTCTGCAGCGTGTGAGTGAAAGGTGTCGCGTAAGGCACACTCTCGAGGTACCGTGTTTGTCGGCACCTCTAAGATTCAGCACACACACAATGACAAAATCTATCTGCTCTTCACCAGGATCTGATACGCCGGGACATCCTGTACTATAAGGGCCGCATTGACATGGATCGCTACGAGGTGCGGGACACTATAGATGGGCGTGACGAAGACTTCAACGTTAGTGTGAAGAATGCCTTTAAATTGTGCAACAAAGACAGCGAGGAGATCCACATCTTCCTGGCCAAGAAGCCAGAGGAGAAGATCCGCTGGCTCAGGGCCTTCGCCGAGGAGAGGAAGATGGTGCAGGAGGATGAGAAAATCGGTTAGTCACACACCTCCCTACACCTCCATTTGAAAACTATTAGTTTTGTTCACAAAATGCTGGAACTTCAGTTTATTCTTTTGTATATTTATCACATTTACATAGATGAGATCATCAAACACATTTTAATGTTAGACTAAGAAAACCTGAGTAAATCCAAAATACAGTTTTTAAATGGTGATTTCATTCATTAAGGGAAAAAAAGCTATGCCAGTCTACCTGGCGTTGTGTGGAAAAGTAATTACAAAGCCATTTCTAAGGCTTTGGGACTCCAGCGAACCATGGTGAGAGCCAATATTCAGAAAGCGGTGACAGTGGTGAACCTTCCCAGGAGTGACTGGCCTACCAAAATTACTCCAAGGACGCATTAATGGCTCATCCAGGAGGTCAGAACAGAACCCAGAACAACATCAACAAGAACTGCAGGCCTCCCTCGTCTCAGTTAAGGTCAGCATTCATGATTCAACAACAAGAAAGAGGCTGGGCAAAATGTTCCAAGACGAAAACCACTGCTGACCAAAAAGATCACAAAATCTTCTGTTACATTTGCCAGAAACCATCTTGATGATCCATAAAACTGGGAAAAAGCTGAACTTTTTGGAAGGTTTGAGCCCCATTGCACCTGGCATGGAGCTACCAAGGACATCGTACCAACAGTCAAACATGGTGGTGGTAGTGTGATGGTCTGGAGCTGCTTTGCTGTTTCAGGACCTGAGTTACTTGCCGTAATTGATGAAACCGTAAATTCTTCTCTCTACCAGAAAATCCTGAAGGAGAAGGTGGCCATCAGTTCATGCCCTGAAGCTCAAGAACACTTAAGATATGCACCAGGAAAATGATCCAAAAACACACCAGCAGGTCCACTTCTGAAAACACAAAAATTAAGGTTGTGGAGTGGCCTAATCACTTCAGCCCGATTGAGATGCTTTGGCATGACCTTAATCAGGCCATTCATGCTTGAAACCCTCCCCTGTGGCTGGATTAAAACAATTTTTCAAAGAAGAATGGGCCAAAATTCCTCCACAGTGATGTGAACGAGTCATTGCCAGTTATTGCAAGCACGTTATTACAGTTCTTGCTGCCAAGGGTCACACAGCCAGTTATTAGGTTTAGGGGGAACTACTTTTTCACACAGGGCCAGGTAGGCTTTTTCCCTTAGTAGATGAAATGATCATTTAAACATTGCATTTGGTATTTACTCTGGTTATTTTTGTCTAATATTAATTGCCCGATTATCTGAAACATTTAAGTGTGACAAAAATGCAAAAAAATAATAAAAAATAAGAAAGGGGCAAATACTTTGTTGGAATTCACTGCACAAAACATGAGCTAACATCAAAGGGACAGTTCACCCAAAAGTTACATTTTTTCTTCCTCGGCCATTTATCCATTTAGATCGTTTCAGTGCAAGTTGTCCAGTTTTAAAAATACAAGTTTTAGAACTGCCTGCCTTCTCTTGAATTGAATGGAGATGCAGGTAATCAAAGCTTTACAAAACAGTCTTTGAAAACATTGCAACAGCGCCTCTTTCCAGAAATCATGACCTGCATAGCCCACAATGTCAACAAACCTTGTTGTCAGCAGTTTCATGTGCGACCTGTTTTCTTTCCAACCAAAAGGAGCGTGGTTGTAGCTAACGTTACAGATCAGCAGACGCAGACATCAGTGTTGTTTTCTTGTGACAAGCATGAGCCTCTTGTGATGGTTAAAGGGGCATTGCTGTCTGCAGGGTGATGCAGCTTTTTTATCTCTGATGTTTGTAGATTTTGAATCTGAAAGACCAAAGTGATAATTGGGCTTTTTCTCCGGCTGGCTGGGCTGTGCTCAAAATGTAGCAGAAGGTGATAAACTACAAAGTGTTTTTCAGACTGGACAGGATTTTGTTTATTGCTGGGACTCTTTCGAAAAGGCTAGAACTGAATGATGCTTCCTCTAGTTTCCACATACAGTAAAATTAGCTCTCAGGAGCTCCGTGAATTCCAGATTAAAGAAGTTTTACTGTATTTTAAAGTTATTTAAATAAAACTTTTTTAATCTGCAGACTGTGTGAAACTTCTCCCCGACACATAACGCTGTTGTCTTTTAGGTTTTGAGATCTCTGAGTACCAGAAGCGACAGGCAGCCATGACAGTGAGAAAAGTGACCAAACAGAAAGGTGAGGCAACAAGAAGATATCAGGTGATTTCCCTTTTTTTTTTGTCTTCGCTGGTGTGCTCTGTCTTCTCATCGCTGTTTACTCTTCCCTTTACCTGCTCTGTTTTTTTGCTTTCTACACCTTTTTTGACACATACTTTGTTTATGGATGGACCTAGACTAGCCTTGTAAGTCTACATAAGCTAGAAAAGTCACGAGCGTTCACGCGTTCTCGCGATATTACTTCAGATGTATCTCCTTTTATGTTCAATGTCTGTCAGCCCATACATGAGACGACGTTGAAGATATGACCTGATATGAGTTGTAAAGCAGCTGTTAAGCATCAATGAAAAGACAGAGGGCTGTTTGCATGAAGTATTGAGTTTAAAGGAGGATGCCGGTGTTCATGACATGTGGGTCCTGTGTCACGCTTGCCTTGAAAGTGATTTAAAACATCGCACAGAGCTTGAATTTTTCTTCTCTTACTGAGGAAAGGCCTCTTCCCACTGCACGTGTTTCGCAGAAGGCGATGAAAAATGTTTTATGACTTGTGATTCTAATGCTGAAGCACTCAACACCCTGTTTTAGATTTAAACAAACTGCTTGGTTTCTGAGCCAACTACTATTTTGTGTATTTTTATTCAATGCAGACCTCTTAAAATTGATTTTATTTATTTGTTTATTCGAATAGGGACTACATAGCATGAACCATGTCGCGCAGCACAGCAAGAGCTAATAAGTTAATTTGCAATGCCAAATATAGAATATAAGAACTTCAGGACTCGTAACATGACAAAGTACACACTGTAGTACAGTGAAGTGCCATATGACAGGGATCCGATTATTCGGGACAGCAGTATTGATCCCTCTTTGAAGGAAAAGTGATCCTAATCTGGATCCAGTTTGAGTCCCCTTATACGAAATTCCACATCTTGAAACCTGTTTTTTACAATTGAGGATATAGACTATATTCCCAAAAGTATTCAGTCGTCTGTCTTCACACGCATATGAACATGAGTGACATCCCATTCTTAATCTGTGGAGTTTAATGTCAGTCCAACGTTAGCAGCTTTAACAGCTGGGAGGGCTTTTCACAAGGTTTAGAAGTGTTTATAGGAACTTTTGACCATTTTTCCAGGAGCTCATTTGTGAGGTTGGATGAAAAGGCCTCCACCCTAATTCATCCCAAAGATGTTCTGTCAAGTTGAGATCGGGACTCTGTGCAGGCCAGTCAAGTTCTTGCACACCAAACTCGCTCATCCCTGTCTTTATGGACCTTACTTTGTTCACTGGTGCACAGTCATGTTGGACTGCGTTAAGAGTTCCTAAGGGTTCAAGCCCAACTCCTGAAAAACAACCCCACACCACAATCTCACACCCACCAAACTTTATACATGCCACAGTGCAGTCAGACATGCACTGTTCTCCGGCAACCACCAAACCCACACTCGTCCATCGGATTGCCAGAACAAGAAGCGTGATGAGTCCAGTGGTGGTGTGCTTTACACCACTGCATGTGACGCATCAGCTGCTCGACCATGGAAACCCATTCCATGAAGCAATCTACGCACTGATCTTGATCTGAAGGCCACATGAACTTTGGAGGTCTGTAGCGATTGACTCTGCAGAAAGTTGGCGACTCCTACCCACTCTGCACATCAACATCCACTGACCCCGCTCTGTGATCTTACATGGCCTACCACTTCGCTTCCACTTTGTCATAATAACACAAACAGTTGACTGTGGAATATTTAGTAGTGGGGAAATTTCACGATTGAACTTGCACAGGTGGCATCCTATCACGGTACCACGGTGGAATTCACCGAGCTCCTGAGAGCAACCCATTCTTTCACAAATATTTGTAGAAGCAGTCTGCATGCCTAGGTGCTGGATTTTATACACCTGTGACCATGAACGTGATTGGAACACCTCAGTTCAATGATCCGGATTTGTGAGTGAATACTTTTGGCAATATAGTGTATATAACAGTGCCTCACCAATCCTACTAGATGTTTCACATTTTGCTGATCCCAAAGCTCATACTGGAATTACAAGGGCAACCTGATTATGTAAGCATTGATGTATGAGTAAAAATATTAATAGAAAATCTAATAAAATGATCAAAACTTACCTAATTTCTTTTGTTTAATAGGCTGAGCTTCCCTACTTCCTATCCACACTTGTAACTACTCAGTTATATATCATCACAGGGGGACTTGATTGCAGTAGATGCTGCATGTGACCAAGAGGTTATACAATAGCTTAAATGTGCAAAGCCTACAGAGTGTAGCATTGGAATAGCAGACATTCTCATTGGCTATTCACAGTTATACAAAATGTAATGAGAAGAATCATCAGAATTCTTTTTTTAAGGAATGGACACACAAGCTTGGAGTGAATTTTAAAATACATGGCTTAATTTAAAGTTTTTGCATACAAAACTTGTGTTGTTCCCCAGAAACATAACGTATGTGTGTAAATCAGACTCATCCCATTCTTTACATACTAGCATGTGTGGAGTCACTGCAGCCTCTGCTGTTGTTACAGTAACTACTCACAACCACGTGAGACTCATGAATCTCCTCTTTCTAAAAGTACATCTTTTGATAGTTAGCAGTGAACGACTAAAGCATTTTGAAATTAGATGATTGCTTTGATTCATCCTATATTTACCTAAAGGATTGTTGAAATGCAAACAGTGACATGCCATTGATTTTAATGATCAGACATTATTGTCTGTCTCTTGCAATTTTATAAGACAAATGCTGCATTCAGTGGGAATTGGCCATGAGAGTGGTTGTTGGTGCTTCTGGTGCAACCAGAAACAAAACAATAGCTGTTTTGATTAACACTGAACGCTGTGATATCTCGTAACATGTTCCACAGTTGGTCATGATTTATAATAAAGTAGGAAGATTATGCCTTTTCTTCTAATTTACAGATTGAAAGTGTTCTGTTTTAATGCTACATATGTGACATTAAAAATCTATGACACATGTGTGGTATCAAAAACTGCATAGAGACCTACACTTGCCACTTATCTCGGTAAAAGAAGGAAGACGTCGAACAAGTTATTCAGAATGATAATTCCCGAGGAAGCATCGGCGACAAAGCACCCACATGTCCAAACTGCCGGTATCATCCTTTACTATTTAGCCATTTTAGTGCTAGGCTAGATGTTTGTACATTTACCATTACTGATGTTCTTGCCAGTTTCACAATAAGCATGCACATCCATTAAGGTATTAATGAACTAATGACCCCTGCTGGAATGTTCTCTCTGACATTAGGAACCCAGTAGATGTCTGTCAGAAGTAAATGTTGTCTGTTTCTAAGTGCTGTATGTGTACATTGGCTGGCACAAGGTGAAGTACTCTCTTGAATTTCAGATTCATTTATAGATTTCATCTTGAGAAAGAGGGCCATGTTGTATGGACATGGTTTGAAAATGATAAAGGTATATGCATTAGAGTTCTCCTTAGAGCTAGCACAATAAGATGCCATGGCAACTGCTAAGCAGCATTGGGAGGTGTTGTGTCTAACGTTGGCATTGGAGCATGCGGTCACTGTCCAATCTGTTTACAAGCATTATGCTGTCTATAAACAGATAAACAGGTTCCACTAACACAAAGAGATCGAACCCTTCTAACTGCTAAAACAGCGTCTGGCCAAAAACAAAAGACACTGTTTCTCATCTTCTCATATTCTTTTCCTAAGATGCCATGGCAACTTTTGAATATTTCATCTCCAAATATTGATTGTATTTAATAATGACAGTAGCATAGTTGTGATGCTTGTAGACTGTAGCTCGACGACATTGTAGACTGTAGTTAAATGCATATTAACAGCTTTCTGTTGGCTCTATTTTCGCCACTCTTGTGTTCTCAAGTGTCGAGGGTGCTATTCAAACAAACGTGCTGTTAACAAACATGGTGGAACAGCGCCCCTTTGTCCAAATGCCCGATTTCATCGGCGTATCAGTTGTAATCTGCTGCTTCTCTTGTTTGCCCGCCACAGAGTTTGATTGAAAAGCATCCTTAGTCTCCCTTGTGTCATTGCTACAGCTGAATCTCCCAATTCAGCTTTCATCATATATTCATCATATTTTCGGGATTAATATGCAGGAATGTTAACAGTGAAGGCCCATTTTGTATGTCTATGTGCCTGTTTTTTGTGGAAGCATGACTTGATGTTGTGTTGTTGTGCCTGTTCCAGATGCAGTACTGATAACGTTTCCTCTTTGCTATCTGCCTCCCTCCTCCTTCTTTTTTTCTCTTTTGCTTTGTGCCCTGCACTGCCTCCTTGTCCCCTCTCCCTCCCCCACAAAACCTTCTTGCTCTTTTTTTGTTTTTTTGGCGCCTGCCTTCCCAGGTGTAAACAGGTGCACGCCCCCTTCATACCCGCCCCCACAGGACCCCCTCAGTGTGGGGCAGTATGAGGTAACGGAGGACATGGCACAAGGAGAGGTTTTTGAATTCAGTCAATCCAAAAGAGGCCAGGCTCCTTTCTGGCAGAATTTTAGTAGATTAGCTCCATTTAAGAAATAGAGATAAACAGACTCTTCCGATGGACCAGCTATTTTTCTTAGAAGCACTAAACACTGGATGATCATGTCCCCCCTCCCCCCCATGATGAAGAAAAATACAAAAAAAACACACAAACACGAGACTTTGAAGTTAAGGACCAATGTTAATATAGAGTGTGATTGGAAGCTGCGAGAGGACTGAAGACTTGGATTTAAAACAAAGAAAAAACGTATAAAAAAATAAACACAACTTTACAGTTCATATATGTTAGTAACATTCTTAGTTATCATGCTTCTCCGGCTGAGTCAACTGTCACGAACTCTTCCCCCCTTTCTGGATAATCACGCCATCTGAATGTCCTGAAGTCATCGAGATTGTTACATGAGTTCATTTTCAATCCATCTTCTGGAAAGAAACACGAGGCCAAGCCAAGTCATTCCCAGTAGTATGATTGTGACCAAAACAAAAAAACAACAAAAAAAAAAGCTGAGATCTTGCTGTGCTGCTTTGTGAGATTGTTTGATGCATTCTTCTGAATGTGAGATGACGACCTCAGCCGATCGCTGCGGCGTGTGAAGGACCTGCCAAGCTCGGCTGTCAACCTCACCTCTGAGTTAGCTCCATCCTGCCACCGATCACGCACCCATCGAGTCATCTCTGCGCTGCTGATGTCTGCGTCTGGACCTCCTCCTCGTGCTCAGAGCTTCATTCTCTTCTCTGTAGCTGCTTGCATATAATAGCCCCCCCCCTCTCTGTTCACAGTCTGACATTAGGTGTTCCCTTCCTTCTCCGCATCCCACTCATCCTCTCTATCTCTCTATCCACCTGCTCTGCCTCTGTGAGTCAGTGGCTCTCAGAGGAAGAGTTTCACTCTTTTGGAAACCTGCCATTGGCCGTGATGTGATGATGGGTCAGGGAACAAATCAATAGGCGGAACATCAATAGTATATTTACATCCGTTCACCAACCACTCGTGACAGGGTATTCATGTCCGATCGCGCTGAGGGGGTGTGTGCATGCACTGGATTTGGCGGTGAGCTTAGATGAAGCAGCTGGGAGCAGGAGATAGGCCGGCTACGGTCCGCCTGCCTTGTGCCACAGCCCCTCTCCCACCCCGCCCTCCCTAGAGACCACCCCTGTAGCACTGTGCTGGCACCTCACTGGGTGGAAAAGAGAAAAAAAAGCACAGCCTACCTCCAGAAAACGAGCGGTGAAAGTGAAGTTGTGATGCATTGGCCAAAAGAATAACATGTCAGCTGTCAAAGAAAAGACTTCGGTTAATTATTTTGTGTCACTCCCACTGTAAAAAAGCACAGCACGTACTCCCGTTTTGAGTATGAGTGATACAAATATCAACATGTCAGTGTGACCAATAAATAAGAAGCCCATCCAGTATTCAAGGGGTTGGGGGGTGTCTAAAAAAGTGATAATGATTTGTGAAGTGGACCAAAACTAACTGGGGAAACAAAAAAGTCGACTGCAGCAGTGCAAGCCGATGCCGTATACGGAGATAGAAAGGCGGATTTAATCTGTAGCATGCAGGTTTCCTCTGACACATTCATACATCTCTATAGACTCCAGCTCCAAACCTCTGCTTTCTGCCTCACCCCTCCTCACGTTGCCCCCCCCCCAGATCTGGCAGTTAGCTCCAGCTCTGCTTAAGTGATTTCCAAAGGACTGTGGCGTGATCAGATTGGTTTTGTTTAATCAACAAAAAAGTGCGTGAAGCCGTGGTCTGCGAGAGATCCTAGCATCATAGAGTCCTTCAGCAGTAAAAGAGAAGATCTGAGGAAGTGAAGAGGAAAATTTTACATGCATCATGAAGACGTATTCTTTTTTTCCCACACTTGGAATGTAGTGAAACATCTGTCCACGGTTTGTGACCACGTTTTGACCTCAGACACAGGAGTACATTTTGTGTTGAATTATATCACCAGATGGACAGTACATATACAGTTTGACAACTTGTGCAATGTGATATATCATTCTATATCTATCACTATTCACTACAGCGTGATATGAAAGAGTTATATATTGTTCTATGTCATTTGTTTGCCTTCTTATAGGCCTTATAACCTGTTGGAGAAAAAAACAGACCTTACAATTGCTTTGTATGTTGTAATTTATGTTTTGTTTCAGTAAAGGAAGATGAGAAATGGGTGAGTTGGCTGCTGGTGTCTGTAGAGATGGCTCCCAGTGAGATTGTTTTGGAAGATAGTTCTCTTGGCTGGTACGGCAAAAAAAGATATGGTTCCTAGGCTATCGTAACCTCAGGTCCCTTGCTATGGCCCGCCCTGCCCCACCCCCCTTGCTCCCTCCAACTCCCTGCTTAACACTACCACCAGTACCAACATACAAATACAAGCATGCAGGCAAACACACACACACACTCAAACACACACACACTAATAATCATGCTTACTTGCTGGCCCGTTCTGCTGCGGAGAAGAGAGATGCTATCTAACAGTGCCTTCCAGCATTCCACTAGTGATTATCTATTCAGTTTCACAGGCAGATTTGAATTAGTCATGTATTTTCCCTTCAGTGCATCTCTCACTCTCTCTTCCGTTCTGTTCCCACAACCCCCGCCCCTTCCCTCATGCACACTGGGAATTCCTCGTTCCCCAGTGCACGAGAGCCGCTCGGACAGAAACTTAGAGGTCAGGCCACTTTTTCCATATGAGTAGATACTGTGCTGTTTGATTGAGATCCATTTAAAAATTGAAAAACGACTCATTTTCATATATTATCGCACATTTACATAGGAGCAGTTTTATTGCACATTAGAAATTAATTCTAATTTCAGATGTTTAGAAGCATCGACTTCTTTTATTGTGTGTTTAACACGCTGAAAGACAGTTTAATTTGAATATATAGTAGGAAGCAGATTTCCATTAGTTGACTTAGGTTCGCGTGTCGATCTATATTATTAAAAGTGAGTTATGAATCAAGAGTCATCTATTTTACCTTTATCAGCTACACACTGTAAATACTGTAAAAAGAACAGATCATATATTTGGATATCGGTATTTTGCGTTGGAGACGAATGTTGTTCCAGTTCTAGCGTGCGGTAGATCTCAGTACCAGGTAATTGCATGCTTGTGGCATCCAATATTTTGCATGAGACTTAAGGCAACACTTAACGAGATCATTTAGTTTTGTTTAACTTCCAATTGAATTTTCTTCTTTTTTTTTTCTTTTTTCCCCGGCAACACGGAACCATTCATTTGTGTGTACCCATACCATCTCACTAAAGGGAGTTCTTTTCTCTGTCCACCTGTCTCCTGCTCACTTGGCATTACAGGTTGTAGCTTCTGTTTTTTGTATTACTATTATTAATATTATTATTATTTATTGACACATAAGAGGGGAACATCTTTTCCTGAATTAAACACTGAACTGCTGATAGGGAAAATCAAAGGCACTGATGTTCTCTTAGCCCAGATATGATGGGTACTATAAACTCTAGCATCATTTTAAACCCACACTGCTATGCTACAGACTGCTGGTTAATATTCTTTTCCTAAATATATGACTTTTTTTGGTTTGTTTTATTTTTTTGTGGAATGCCATTATGTGCAGAGGCAAAACGGGTAATCATTTTTCTACGACAACAGTGAACCAAATATGAGTTAGCACTGATCTTGGGTGTTTGTGTATAGATTTAGAGCTGAATAAATTCGAAACCTCTTGGGACGGACTAAAAATAAACATAATCCTGAAGACACACAGTATTTCATAGCTGTTCATATCACGCTCTTGTTCCTTTTAAATACAATGACTTGACATTACAAAGCAGTTCCTCGCTTGTATTTATTGACAGCAGTATTAAACATTACAATTTTGGCCACACGGTTTCAATGATGTATATACGCTGGTTTGAGTTTTCTTATAGAACTATCAATCTGACCTTGCGCTCCGAGCTGAGAGGATAGCCTTCTGTGCAAATTATTTTCTGTTTTCTCGCTTTCTCTTTCCAGTCATATAACCAAGGCAGCCAAGTTAGTTGAATGCATCAGAAGTTGCACAGATTTATGTAATTCCTTCTAGTCCAGGGTGAGCCAGTAGGCGCGTTCACTCACAGTTAGCATAGCAACATCTTCAGTAGGAACTCCTTGGAGTCGGTTATGCAGTCCCGTGCTGTTCCAGAATAGTCAGGGTAAAAGTCTTCAATGAGCCATATGCCGATGTTGGTGTTCAATGGCAACAAACAGAAGACTGACATCCCACATTTGGACACTATTCATTGTATATTACCATCTGGTTTCAGGGTTTGGTTTGGGAGGGGGGGTGTCTGGATTTTTTTCCAAGTGAAAAATGTACTCACAGAATCCTTTGTCATCATATGCAAACATTTGTCATTTTCTTTCTTGCTGGCTTTTGAGTTTGATTATTTGTTGTAGAGATGAAAAACCTGAAAAATAATGCCTATTCAATCCAGAAACTGTGAATGGGAGAGTGGAAATGTCAACTGTATGTACATTATATGTTTTGATGTAATCAGAAGCACTGGGAATATGTTGTACTTTGCTGTAAAAAAAATCAATCCATATCTGATATAGCTGTACTTTTTGTTGAAAATAAAACTACAGAACTGCGGGGGGGAGGGTTCGAGGCATCAGTCTGTGAGTGAGAGCATTGTGCTGGCCTTCCTGTCGTGTGACATCATATCCTGTTTGTTTGTAGGGCTCATTCCTGACAGCTGACACATTAACTCCAGGATATATTATGTAAGATAAATAATATCACAATGGTAATCACTAATCACACACACACAAAAGAAAACATTTTTTTTTAAATCAACAAACTTCTAAACACTAAAATTGAATCCTGAAAATAATTATGCTCTAATCAATAAGTAATGAGCGTTATGCAAATATATTCTCCCAGCTGGAGGCACTGAAGTGGGGGCTTTTCATTCTGCTTCCTGGTGTTGTGAAGTCCAAAGACGCAAGAATGTTTTTCAGGCAAGATCTAAGACATCCTGTTGTGGTGCAGACAGTGTGTGTGTGTGTGTGTGTGGCTGGATGTCTAAATAAGTAAGGTGACTACATGTGTCTGTGTAATGTCACCCGAGTAAAGGAGTGAGCCAAAGTGGATGTTGTGAGGTAATATCAGAATAACAATAGTGCCTGTGAGGAGCCTCAGCTTTGGATATCCACAATGCATGGTGTTACTGTGGTCTCTAGTGGCCACTGATGTTGTTACACTTCCCAAAGATACAGTGGATTTTCCAACATGGAGCCCTCCTTTTGCTTCTAAAAGCTTCGTAGACATGAAAGAAAATCTTCTGACTTCACAGCTATAAACAAATCGGATGTAAAACAGTCCTTTAGCTTGTTCTGGTAAAAATTTAAAAAATGTATAAAAGAAAAAAAAATTTAAAAAAGAAGAAGAAAAGCATCACATGACGTCTGAGGTTTCATGTTTCAAGTAATTTCTCAGGATCAGAGGAACGTCCAAGCTGTCAATTGCAGGCTCTTTGTTAGCAAAAGCGAGGTATCCTCTGATTGCCAGTCGAGCCTGTGACATCAGAGGTTTGGGGCAAACTGTTGAAGAAACAGAAAACAACATTTGTATGCTGAGTCAGTATAGCACCAACTCATAACAAAAGGCACCTTACGACAATTTAGGTAAAGACCCCACAGAGCATTGAAGGGAAAACCACAACTATCAGATGATCCCCTATGAGCGAGCGCATAGTAACTGTAGGGAGGAAAAACTTCCTTTGAACAGGAAGAAACCTCTGGCAGAACCGGGCTCAGGGAGGGGCAGCACTTCTGCCATGACTGGTTGGTGTGAAGAAGAAAGACGAGAGAATATAAAATTGAATGGCTTGCAGCAGTGGTGTATAAAAGAAGAGATCCTCATTGCATCATGGGACGTCCCCCAACAGCCTGAGCCTATTCTAGCATAGCTAAGTGATGTTTCAAGGTCACCTGATCCACACCTTACTATAACTTTTATTAAAAAAAACAAAAAGGAAAGTTTTGAGTTTAATCTTAAAAGCAGAGAGGATGTTTGTCCCCTGAATGGAAACTGGGAGCTGGTTCCAGAGGCGAGGGGTCTGAAGGCTCTGTCTCCCATTCTACTTTCAGAAACTCTAAGAACAATAAGTTAGGCTGCAGTGTGAAAGCAAAACTCTATTATCGCAAGCTCTATCATCATGGGGCCTGATCATTCAAGATTTTGTATGTGAGGAGAAGGATTTTAAGTTAAATTCAGGTGTGACTCGCTCTCACCTCTCTCCTTGAGGAGCAGAAGCAGAGCTTCGTTCTGCTTAGTGGTTTTGTCAATGATGAGTGTGGGCAGATAGACGTCTGCTCCAAAGTCTATAAGAAGCTGAATGTACTCCACCCCACAGCCGTAGCGGAGACACACCTCCAAAACTGTCTTCGGCTGTTTGATCCTGGCCAACATTTTCTCATCCGTGCAGTTGTAGTTGGGGTTTGCACCGTGAAGAAGGAGCAGTTTAAAGCAGTCCAGGTGTCCATACACAGCTGAGATGTAGAGGGGCCCTCTGCACGCTGTGGCGTTGGAGGCCCATTCGGGGACTTTGGGCTTCACATCTACCTCGGCTCCAAACCGAAGCAGCTCTCTGAGTATGTCGACGTCACCCTCTCGGGCAGCGGTCAGCACCGGGGAGCAGTTGTTGTACTGGCTGCCATTGGGATCTGCTCCAGCATTCAGCAGTGCAACTACACAGTCCAGATGTTTCCCACTGACAGCTGTGAACAGAGGCGTCTGGGCCTTCACGTCCAAGCTGTCAACCTGGATTCAGACATAAGAAACCAACAGGTTTTTTAAAAAGTAGAAACAAAGTTTGTTGATACAAGAAGTACACCACTGATTTATCACCGCAAGTACTTTTCCCCTGAGTAAGTATCAAATACCGTCCTGTATGCATGCGAGTAAGTGACTGGATCACAGTTTAACGCTCTTCTAAGTGAAGGTATCATTTGCACAACCCAGCATCCACATGTGTGCCACCGCAAGCTCTCACCTTTAGTTCAGTACGACACGGTTAACGGCTCTGTAGCTCACTAAGTGAAATGCTGAACTGACAATGTTGACTCTGCTCTGCTGCTGTGGGAAATCTAACCCCCCAAGGCTACTGATTAGGCTTTGACTGAAGATAATCAATTCGTTCTGCAAATCTGTTGATAGACATCTGCTGGCTCGTGCACTGAATGCACTGGAAACAAAGAGAAACAATGTTAATAGCTGTTAAACCCAAAGAAGCATCTAATAGATGCTCCGCAGAGCTGAGACGAGCTGCGAAGGTGGACAGTGTTGTTCTTGTGAATCCTAGTAACTGCTTCCAAACTGCACTTAAAAATTTGATCTATTGTTCAAATGTAAATAATCATTACGTCAGCTTTAATGCCCAAAGTGTAAAATGTAATGATGCAATATATTGTAATATCACACCTTATTTAATTATTTTCCCCTTTGAATAAATAAAAAGAAAAGTTTTGGGAGCTTTTAAATGAAACCCATGATGTCCAATAGGTCATTTTTGTTAATAAATAAAAACGAAGACATCTTGTTACACACTCAACATCTCATCATCCTTTCCACAAAGTCTCACCGCTGCACCGTGCTCCAGTAGTAGCTCCAGGCACCTCAGATGTCCCAGTGCCGCGGCAGTGCGCAAGGGAGTTACGGGGACCCCCCACCCGCTTCGAGCATTGATAGACTTTCTGTAATCCTCCTGAGACAGAAGCTCTGAGAGCAGCGCTACATCGTCACCACTCACGGCGTTGTTCAGAGCCTGACTCAGCTCGCCGTCCTCATCCTCCTCCTTCGGCTGGAGCAGGGAGAAGATCTTAGAAATGTCCATCAAACTCATGTTGGCAGCTCGGCCCAGAACCATACTGGGACTCCAGGCTAGTTCAAGTCAAAACCCTTTCATCTGCAACAGCAGAGAAAGACCATAACACCATAACTTGTCATTCGGCTTATGTTTTGTTAAGACTAATTTTTTTAACATCAGAATAGCACGAACATGAAAGAATAAGGCTCACGAGCATACACCGCAATCATGAGCTAAATCGGTTTGTGCCAACTGCAACTGCAGCAGTGAGGGATTTACACTGGGAGGACACCTACCTCACCTTGTTGCTTGTTGATGGTGTTTCCAACGGGAGAAGTCAAAACCATTTCAGAGCTCCAATAAAACACAAGTCATGTGAAGTTAAGGTCCTCGAGGAATGCCCGATGCTTCCACTGTTGCAACGAGTTGAGAATCGTGCAGTGTGCTCTGTGTGTGTGTTCATGTGTGTATGTGTGTGCTTAAACTGACAAAGGTGCCAGAGCTCCTTTCTGGGGTGGGGTGGGGGGTGTTTGGGGGCTAATTTTAGGCCACAGATGGGCCTGACTAAACTTCCATTCTTGGAGACTTGAGTCTCAGGTTTATAATTAGAAAGGTGATAGAGTTGTGACACTTAGTGATTGCCCAGTGTGACTTATCCCTGGGACATTGCTGTCTCTTTGCCACAGGCCAGCGTGTGTAGCATGTTAAGCTGGAAGGCGCTGCGCTTCTATATTTCCCAGTCTTTTCTAAGAAGAGCGGTTATTCTGCTGCATGTGTCCTGTCATCACCCCGCTTTGCCTGGTTCACACTGAGGGAGCCATTTTGGTGAGTGTCAGCTGTGTGACTGTCAGGGTCTTCAGAGAGGAAGCCAGTCAGCTGTTCCCCTGCCAAACCCACCCATGTCTTCATGCTGTCCCACGTTCAGAAGGGAGGCTCTGACACGCAGCACTCTTTCAGCAGATGGCACAAGACACCAGATTCCTGGCATTGTTCAAACCCCACGAAGAGGTTTTAATTTATTTGAGCGCAAAGAGCAATTAAACACAGACACGGAGGATTGGCTTTTAATACAAACTTCAAGAACAGGGACTGAAAAATGGCGCAATCTCCAAGCTGGGATAAAAATGCAATAAGATATGCAGTGGGCTTTTCTTTTAACCACAGCCAAACTAATAACATCAGTGAGAGAGATTGAAAATAAACCATGCAGACCATGAGAGCAATGCAGTTGCTGGAAATTTTATTTAGTCCTTCACGTCACATTCCCTGCTGTGACATATCACATCAAAAAATTATTGTGTCACTAAACTTGACTGTACTACTTTTATAATTTTTACAATTAATACATTGCACACAAAATAGCACCAAATGTTAAACACAACAGTCCCATTTTTAAATTTCTTTTAATAAACATATGTGTAACTAACTGCACGACATCGCTCTCATTTTTAAAGTAAGAAGTTTCTTAATTTAAGAAATTTCATCTAGCCCTTAATAAAACAATAATGTAATAATACTAAAAAATAATAATAACATCAACAACAATAATAATAATACGTTGATGTTTTATTAAAGTCTAGAAATAGTTTCTTAATTTAATTGAATGGAAAAAAGAAAAAACTAAATATGCTTTATCAGTACCCATGTGCTAGCCCTTTAAATTCCCCCGTCGACCACCAGATGGCGGTAGTGGCGCAGTGATGGCAGGAAGTGCAGCTGTAATAAAAATTAAAGAAGCGAGTGACGTGTTGGGAAAGCCATTTTCTTAATGAGCCGTGTTCCACGTTTTCAATTGTTTTACTAAAGTCTGGCTTAGCTAACAACGGGTGGTTTCGATACTCTGTTATCTCTCCCAAAAAATAAAAAATAAATAAAGCCAACACTTAATTTAGCGCCATAAGCTAAACGCAGTCGCGGTTAGTCGGTTACGGGATGCAGTTTCCTGAATGCCACTTTATCGTTTAAACAGATAGCAGTGAAGCTCTGTGTCTGTGTTTGGCACAGAATGGAAGAGGAGGAAGCGCTGAGAAACTACTGCAGAACAATGATTTCTCGTATCCGGAACAAGCACCAGTCCCCCCAGGAGCACAAACATGGAGGAGCCAGAGGGAGCAACTGGTCCGAAACTGAGAGACGAGTTGCATCAGCGCACAGAGGGAGTAACCTCCATGTTCTTGAACGCAACACAGACCCAGCCTCCCCTCATGTGGGTCAAGGTCCCGCTGTCCCACACGTCCCCTTTCAACTAGTTACGATGCTGAGGATCAAAACCTTGAAGGAGGAGATGAGACGGGTTATGAAACATCCTTGTGTGACTCAGTTTCGCCCTGTCTGGATGTCATTACGGCTGTTCCAGCCTTCATGTGCTCTTATTTGTTGACAGGCTGCAGAGGTGGAGCTGCACGGTCCCGCTGTGTGCAGCGTGTGCGCGCAGGAACAGGCTTCTCTGGCCTTGAAAACTTTTATCAGGAGGAAAAAGACACAACTGCAGATCCAAGCGCTGAAGTGCAGACTAAACACACGTTTGGGTAAGTGACTTTTAAGGGGTGCTCATCTTAAATTAACCCGCCAGCTTACATGCATGTCAGAGTAACTGATCACATCTGTTATCTGATTCTGGGTTTTTTTTTCCCCCTTATAGGATTGGACACTTTAGGGGGAGTTGGCACAGAATCTCTCAAAGCCCTCCAATGCCCCTCTCTGGATCTGGGAGGAACTACTTGGCAAAGATAAGCAGGTCACAGCAACCTGGGTTTCCTTAGCAACCGCTAAGGAACGTGGAGTTGCCCTGGCAACAGATGAAATGAGGGGTTACCCTGACAAAAACGCTACAGGAACTCATTTAGGAGACCTCGCTGTCCTTTTTCAGACAGATAGCTGCAGACATGACAGCCGCGGTAATTATGGAGCGAGGGACAGTGGCGTAAGTGCAGTCGAACATATTCTTGCCTCTTTATTTTCAAACACAGGCTAAACCCACCCACTTGCACTGCTCGGCAGCAGCTGTGTTTACATTCACACCCCTAAATAACACAAATGTCCAGCCTTTGTTTTGAGTGCAATAGTGGTGGGGGGGAAAAATGCACGCTAACAGGGTTAGTACAAAACAGCAGTTTATTTTCTTATCATTGTATTAAACACACAACACTATTCAAAGCAAATGAGTCTGGCCTTTTTTTCCCCTCCAGTTTTGGTGGTCACTGAAACACTGTAAACATTAAAACAACACTGTGTTGTATTTCACTTTTAAACCTATTCGATTTTATCTTGGCACAAAAAAAAAAATACACAACAGACAGCCGTGGCAGCAGGCATGCACTGCAAAAGAAACGAGAAAATACAGTAAAATATCTAAGGCAATAACCAATAGCAACATGGGCAACATTATTCAGACAAGTTCAAATTTTCTGCATTATTACAATTACAATTGTCAGGTGCTAATAAACTACCGTGAAAGTCGTACATTACATATAAACACATCCAAAGCACTGGAAAAACTACAAAATAACATTACTAGATGCTCAACCAAATCTTGACAGGTTAGGAGCAAGTTACTAAGACAGTTTGTTAAACTGGGGGGACTGTGTGGAAACTGGAAGCACAGACCTGTCAGACCAGTCATGTGGACTACACGGCTGATCCAAGGTCAGTGTCTTGGACCGGTTGTCTTTATACTCCTCTGAAGCTAAAGGTGGGAGTCTACTCATCTGGCTTCCTCTTGGGCTTCTTTGGGTTGCGGGAGCGGCTTTTAGCCTTACATAATGGACAGATGGGAGCGTTACGATGAATCTGCTGGTGGCAGGACAGGCAAGCCTGGAGAAAGGTGGAGGAGGTTAGTGCGAGAACTTAATTTGAGGACTTTTTTGTGTTTTACAGATAAGAAGCACCACAGGTTTCATGCAGCCATGTAATCCATCGGCTAGTGTCTGTTGACTGTAGCACTGCTAAAGAAAGACACGAGTGAAACTCATCAACTTGTACAGGAATAGCCACAAGCAATGAAAAGTGGGCGGGTCACAAACTGAACTTATCTCAAATGCAACTGTACTGATTACTAGTGAGTACAAAGGCTGCAGCCGATTAAAATATGACAGGGCGCTAAACAGATTAGAGGGTTATCTATGTGACCAGAGCTTTAAATGTCAAAAGTCCAGAGTCCGATATAAACAATGAGGAAGAGGAGCAACGCACAGAACTCAGCTTGGTGAACTGATTTATGTGCATGTAAACAGATACATCCTTTTAAAATGCTAAAACATCATCATATGACAGTCAGTGGTTTCTGAATTTAACCTGGCAATTTTTTCAATACCTGTTTACACTCACAAAACTGTTTAAGCAGCGTCTGACAAAGCTTAGCCTTCACTTATACACTGATCAGACATAACTGACCGCTGACAGGTGAAGTGAATCGCACTGATTATCTCTTCATCATGACACCTGTTAGTGGGTGGGATATATTACGGAACAAGAGAACATTTTGTCCTGAAAGCTGATTTTAGAAGAAGGAAAAATGGGCAAGTGTAAGGATTTGAGAGAGTTTGACAAAAGGCCAAACTGATGGCTAAACGACTGGGTCAAAGTTTAAAAAACTGCAGCTCTTGTGGGATGTTCCCAGTCTGCAGTGGTCAGTAACTATCAAAAGTCTAAGGAAGGAACAGTGGTGAACCACTGACAGGGTCATAGACGAACAAGGATAACTGATGCACGTGAGGAGTGAAGGCTGGCTTGTGTAGTCCGATCCAAGAAACGAGGTCCCGTAGCTCAAACTGGTGAAAAAGTTAACGCTGGTTCTGACAGAAAGGTGTCAGAATACACAGAGCATCACAGTTTGTTGTTTACGGCGCTGCAGACCAATCAGGCTGCCCATGCTGACCCATGTCCACCACCAAAAGACCCAAGATTGGCATCAGAACTGGACCACGGAGTAATGGAAGACGGTGGCCTGGTCTGATGAATCAGGTGTTTGTGCGTTACTTACCCAAGGAATACCTGACACTAGGATGCCCTATGGGAGGAAGGCAAGCCAGCAGAAGCAGCGCAATGCTTTGGATATTGTTCTGCCGGGTTGGGCCCTGCCTTTTATTCAGATGTTACTTTGACCCATACCACCTACCACTGTTGCAGACCATTAACGCGTTCTGCCACAAAGCAGAAATAGTTCAGGATGGTTTGAGAAGCACAACAACGAGTTTGAGGTGTTGACTTGGCCTCCAAAGTCGAGCATCTGTGGAACATGCTGGACAAACAAGTCTGATACATGGAGATCCCACCTCTCAACTTACAGGATTGAAAGTATCTGTTGCTAACTTGGGCCAGATACCACAGCACACCTTCAGAGTCTAGTTGGAGCTGTTTTGGCAGTAAAAGGGGGACCAACCCAATATTAGACAGGTGGTGAGAATGTTATGCCTGATCGGTGTATAAATAGCTGAAGTTTATGTCAGTTAAATTCACAGTGCTTTGGCATCATTATGTGTGTGTAGATAATACCTTCATAGGTGGAGGTTGCTGTCTGAAGGTGGCCGTCTGACGGGCGTCTTGCTTCCTGGACACCTGAAGCTGCTGTGCTGCGGCTGCGGCGGCAGCAAGGGATTCTGGGATGGCAGGCTCATGTGTCTCCTTCTGCCACTCTGCCTTCTGCTTCTCAAAGTAGCTGTTCAAAAGGAAAAGCGAAACCTGGCTAGCAGTGAGTCTTATTTAATGCTTATGAATCATATTCCAGTTGAGATTACCCCATCTACACCGTGCACCACGAGACGAGGGGCGGCAAAAACTGAACAAAAGGAAGACTTTGAACATTATAGTGGAGCTCACACGTTCTCTTTTTATGCACAACTCTGAGCAAAAGCACAGTCGCTGTGAGACTGTGTGCATGCATACAAACGTGTGTGTGTGTGTGTGTGTGTGTGTGTGTGTGTGTGTGAGTGTGTGTGAGTGAGTGTGTAGGCAGGGGAGGGCTGGGAAAGAAATGTGGCCTTGGACTTTATGCTTGACTGGCTCATTTTCAAAGAAAAAGAAAAAAAGAAGTGATATCCTATTTCATTACGCTCTGATTTTCCTCAAAATAAGTCTGCGATAGAGCAGAACTTTGAGCATTCACAAACCAAACTCGATGATCCACCAATGCTTCGAACAATAAAGATCATTTGCAAGCGCTACATTAACACACACATCCAGAGTCATGCGCTAAAAGTTTATGTGCCATTTTTGTTTTCATGCAAGTTAATACCTCAGTGTGAGGTTTTCTTGCTATTATGGAGGTGTAGCGTGCTCATTTCTGTGCTGAGACATCACTCTCATGCAGTCTCTTTAAAAAAATACCCAGCAGCACCCCACAGGCCTGTGAGGTGTGATTTAATTTTCTCAGAAACCGCTCCAACACAACTTGTGATACAACTACAGTGGCTACTATTACTACTAAGTACCGTTACTCAACAAAACTCGAGCAAATGGTGCTTCAAACGTCTCCTCCGACATCTCATAAATCTTTCTCTCACTGTGGTGACTTGTGTGTATGAAAAGCATTTAAGAACAACAGCGGTATAAGCCAGAACTTGCATTTACCAAGTACTAAAGTTGGTATTCAAGTATCTCATACAGTCAGGATGAACATGAAGGAGCACGCCACAAAGAAAAAAGGAAGATCACCTGGCCAAAAATGAATTAATCAGCTAAGCTTCCACATAGCACGTGGCCAAATTAAGAATCCAACCTGCCAACAATGTCAGCCTGAATTTCCCCAACAGCAAATATATTGACGCCCTTTTCTTTTTTTTCCAATGTGTTTTCAAGTTAGAAAGTTTTTCCTTGCATAGGGAGGTATGTCACATACTGCGAGAGAAACACCAGATCATCATCGGTCTGGTAGAATCATTAGTGAAAATACACAAGTGTGATATCTCCACTGAAGACTGCTTTTCTACAGCCGTGCTAGCACAGACCTGAAAAAAACAACATGAGCCTTTGCAGTATTAATTCAATCACTTTAAAATATTTGCACCTATACAGCAAAATGTAGAGGATACAATAAACGAAGCCAAAGCTGTGGAATACTTCACTTCCTAGCCCAAAAGTGGGATCCACTGCACTATTAGGACCATTAACTATGATTTCCTCCACATCGTAAAATGTACAATCACCTACTGTTGATGGATGTCAGCCTGCAGTTTGTGCTGCTGGGAGTCTACTTATCAGCCCCCCACCCCGCCAAGATGTACCTCTGGTGTTGTGGATAACAGGAAGTTTTTGAAGCAAGAAATTTCTGTCAGCATCTGAATCTGGAATCTAGACAAGTGGAATTATTTTATACTAGACCTAAATTTCTGAACAGGCTAACAAATCCGTTGATCACAAGAATACCCATCTGATGTTTAAACACCTAAGTGCTCAAAGGGTCCTGCAAAGACAAGAAAATTTGCCAGAGACTTTAAGTGTGTGGAAAAAAAAGTAAATACGGGTCTTTAGAGTTTTAATGCCAGTATCTAATAACCCCCTATTTTAGGTGCCAGCTTCTAATAGCACATATTTTCCCAGTTACTCTTTATATAGTCATGCTGATTCTGTTGAGGTGATTTAACTTGCCAGTCTTTACAAATAATTGCAGTTGTTCCTCTGTTGCCGTCCAAATACAGTCTAGGGGTGTCACCAGAAGCGATACTTACAACAACTTTCAAAAACGGAAAGTCTGAAAATGCCCTGGAACTTGTTTTTTTGTTTTTTCCTTCCACAATTCCATATGTGCTGTAGGTAGCACACGCCTAAGTGTTTTAATCTATCCGTACAAGCTAAAGAAGAAGGAGGCAGAAACGCCCAGACATAGGAATACACGTGGAAGATGTGTTGCAATGGCTCCACCCTGACTTACTGATAAGAGATTTTGCAGAATTGATAATCGATTTCCCAAAACGCAATATGTAAAAAATGTTACTGTAATTCGAGAACCAAGAGAGGAATACTTCCAATTTAGCGAAGCACCTAAAAGCCTGTAACTAAGCATTGTTCTAGCTTATATTACCGTTTTGTTTGAGACAGCTGGCATAAGTGCTGTGGTACCCACTATTTTCACAGGCTATGATGTTAGCAATGGCTTATGTTAAATGTGTGGCACTTGTAGGTTGCTTTGCTTTCACTCTTCTTTGCAGTTCATCCCAAACCAGCTCGATGGGGTTTAAGGCGAGAGACTGTGCTGGCCACTCCATGTTTTCAAGCTTACCATCTTATTCTTGTTTCCTGAGGTGGTCCTGGCATAGCTTGCACTTATGTTTTGGATTATTTTCCTACTGTACAATGAACTCCTCACCAACTAGGCGCATTCCAGAGGCTACTGTATGCTGTGGTAGCCGTTTTCAGGGTGTGTCTCTCACTCTCTCACACTGTACAAGTCACCAGCAAAACAGCCATAGAACATTATGCTTCCTCCATGTTTGAAAGCTGATGTCACACACTGTGGAACCATCCTTTTGCTTAAACAACAGTGTACAAAAATTCTCAGTGATGAACTGAATATTTAAAATTTTTATTCATCAGTCCATAACACCTTCCTTCAGTCTTCAGTAGTCTATTGGTGATGTTTCAAGGCTCAGACAAGCCTCTTTTTGTTATTCTGATGTCTTAGCCATGGCTTTCATGACGCAAATCAACCTGTAAAACCTGCAACATGAAGTCTTCTCTTCACAGATGAAACTGAGATGTGCCTACAACTACTATTAGTCTGTGTTTGAAGCTGTGGTCCTGTAAGCTGCCTAGAAAACAAGCTGTTGACTCTCAAAAACCTGTCTTCTGATTCTGTTGTGGCTTCCTGTCATCGTTTCCTCCAGTTTCTGAGTGCCTGAGTGGTGAAGGAAACCGTACTCGCTGACACCTCGACTTTCTTCGCAATTTCTCACAATTTTTATAGCAACACACTACTTTCTTCAGTACAATACTGTTCAAATATTGCTCACGCAGGTACGACAACACTACTTTTATGGAGACATATGGGGTTGTAAGTAATCAAAAAAAATTGGGACACCTGTAGAAATCAGTAGCACTAACTTGAAGGCTCAATCAACTTCCATTGCTGCAGAACAGCTATAAATTGTTAACCCATTTCTTGTTACCTGAAAAACACCTTTTTGGATAACTGAAATGTACATTGTTTTCAGTTTCGGATAACCTCACTTTAAAAAAAAAAAAAAAAAACTTCTGGCAGTTCAGCATTTACCTCTGTACCATTTTTAAAAAACTGTGGTGTTCTAAGACTTTTGACCAGCAGTGTATATAAACTAAACTTAGTATAAAACCAAATACTCCAAATATTAAAAACACTAAGATCCAACACACCAGAGATGGCCACGAGACAACACAATGAAGCAGTATTCCAGGAAATCATCTGCCTCGCCACTGGAGCATGCCAAATTTCTGCTCTTAAAAGAATTTTCTCCTTCTTTTTCACAGCCGTGTTTTAGCACTGTCAAGTCTTTCTTTAAGGACCGCTCCACCATATTGATGATAGGGAAAGGCAGCTGCCATTCTCTGTAGATATTTATCCAATCCAATGGTCTATCATCTCAGCAGTTTTCTTTAACGACTTAACTACTGCGTGATGGTACTAAATAAGCCAAGTCACAGAAGTCACAAGAAAGCCATTACTCTGCCAATTATAGCCACATAAATCACTGACTGTACTAAGTTCACCATGTTTGGAGCAAACTAAATTTTCATTTTCGTGATCAGGCAGATTCTCTCATGAACATTACATGACAACTGTTGAAATACTATCCTGTTTGCTCAAATGATAACGTCTTGGACTTTAATAACTACGTAATCACTTGAATAGACTTTGAGCCCGATGCTTAGATAACGCTGTTTGCGATCCAAAGCCAGAAGTAAATCTTCCTTTCTGTAACTACTGCAATCTCTGTTTTAATTACAGCAAAAGCAGAGCAATAAAGCAACAAGACCAAGAAACGTTTTTAAAGGCTAACTATTTTATGTCTCATCCTGGTGTCAATGTCTTCTTAAGTACTGACAGGAAAATTTTTCTAATCTTAGAAATTTAAGGACGTGTTTTTTGATCTCTTTATTGACACTCCCCACCGTTATCAAAATACAGTGAGATGCACTGGACTGATCCCTCTGTGTGAATTAATTCATCCCAATACACGAGTCCTCTAGCCCCGTCAGCAACACCTCAACAGAATCCCGCTCATTTAAAATTATGCAGAAACCAAATTGCTGTCTATCCTTTGGTTGTGTGTGAATATTTCAAACCGCTTCTGTGCCACATTTGCCCCAAAAAAACCAAAAAAAAACCTAACAACATGCCTTTGCACAAACCACTTTCCATTAGTCCTTTATAATGCAATAATAAATTTCAAGTATGAGTTCTGCTGTTGCTTCATCCCTCTGACACAGTGTCTCTGAAACAGATGCTGTCACCGGGGTCATTAATTACAAGTTGGGGCCTGTTGAGAAAAAAAACCTGCTACATGGTTGTGTTTCATAATTAATGTTGAACACCTGTGTATCATTATTACCTGAAGCAATGGACTTTATTAGATTTGAACTGGAGTGTTTTTGTTTCTTTTTTACCAAATGGAAATACAATTTTTTTTAAAGTGCATCCATTTGAAATTCAATGATTACATTACATTTCAACAGAGCCTGAAATCACTTCCTTGAAATTTCTTTAAGTAATACTTCTCCAGGCTTCTTGAAGGACATTCTAAAGCTCTTCTTTGGTTGTTGGCTGCCTTTCTGTGCCTTGTTTTTTGGATCAACACAGGGCTTACAAGGCATCAATCAAAAGGGCCAAATGCACTTCCCACTCGTCAGTTTACTCAAGTCTTTTTAAGGACACAAATATGCTAAGTTATTGGCTAATATCTAGGAATCAGCTTGTCGGTACAAAAATGCTATTTTATGTCTGTCAAACTGTGGTAACAATGGTATTTTTGTAGATTCAACTAAAAGAATCGGTTTCTAGTAATCATTTAAAATTAATTATTTGCTAATTTATCTATTATGTGTAGATACAGCACTGGTTTGTCTGGTTGGGTTAGGTTTCTTTTTTATGCTTCAATGATTCAGTGTTCAGTGGCATAAATTAAAAAAAAAACAAGAGTCCTTTGAAAATGGGCAGGTAAGGCTGGGCTGTATGACCACAAATCAAAAGTCACAAGTCACATCCATGACAGCTTTGATTGATTCTAGTCCTTGTACATGTTGATGACAATATGTACAAGGACTAGAATGCAGCCAGTAACCAAGGAATAAGTTTGAAAAACGTTCTGAAAACCTGGAGAACTATTGCTCAATACCACTTTACAAAAACTACAAGAAAGTCTGGGTCTTTGAAAGGAAACTAAAGAAACGAGGTCACTCAAGTCTTCCGCACAGTACTGTTCCAGCAGGAAATCATATTTAATGTTGTTTACGTGATGCAGCTTCCCTCAAAGTGGACATAAGTTAGTGTCATTATATGACAATGCGTTTGTGTTTGCTTTTATGTTTAAAATCTTTTGCACCGTGTGCATAGGAGTGACTGAGACACTCCTATGCTGCACAACTAAAAGAATATGAAGTCATAACATTCTCACAAAATTTGTATTCAGTTTTTCAACTGCTGTATTTTTTCTGCCTATGACACACTGTAGATCACATTGTCTTTTAACAGCAATGGATTCTTTGTTATCGTTTCCATCCTGTAGCATCTAGACAGCAATATCTCAAGAGGGCAATAAACAAACTCAACAGCTGCTACTGAACAAGTAGTACTATGTGCTATTAATTCTTGGTGTTGACAAGAAAATTTGATGAGATTTATTGCATAAATAATATGACGTTAGATGCACTGTGTGTGTGTCCGTCTGTGTGTGTGTGTGTGTGTTTACTGACTCCAAGGAGAGCTTCTCCTCTTCTTCATTCAAGTTAGGGAGTCTGTGTAGACCTAAAGTCATCCTCAGGGCATCAACGTGCTCCTTCAGTGGTTTGTACTCATCATGCAGGCGCCGAGTTGTTTCAAGCAGTTTATTGAGGTCATTCTCCGATTGCTTGATGGTGCTCTCCATCTAAAAGGACAAAGGCTGATTTTTGAGAAATGCACATACAATATGCTCAGCTCAAACTATCTATAGTTACATCTAAACACTGGAATTTTTCATCCTGCTACATAAGATCAGCAGACACTGCAGTGACTAGAAGTTGTTGTGAAATCACACAAAAGTTCAACAGTGATTTAGTGGCACTTACTAGAGAACAGCCACTCACCACATTGATATCTGCATGGATGAGGCGCAGCTCCTCCACATGGGCCATTTTTTCTTGAAGCAGGAGATCCATTTCTTGTTTGTACTCTTTCAAATGTTTCTCCTCAGACTCCAGAGCCTCAAACTCAATCTTCAGACGAGACTTGATCTTCTGCATTTGGATAGTCTTATTCCTGCAGGCAGTGGGACAAGGAAAAAGACATGAGCTGCCAGGTTGTCTCAGTCACTCCTATGCACACGGTGCAAAAGATTTTAAACATAAAAGCAAACACAAACACATTTCCATCTGCTTTGCGGTATTGAATTTGTGCATATTTCTAAGCTCTAATTGCAGTAATGTTATGACCTATTTAAGTGAGCCTGCACTGTAATTAATTCATACATAATTACTGTATCAAAGCGTTATAGCAAGGGAAACATTACTTTGCACTACACTACATTACACTGACAGCCTGCTAAGCTAAGGAGCTAGCTGGCAGACAGTAACAATTAGCAACGCACATCTGGCACCTTGTTGTCACACATCTGGAATGTGGATGCACACGGTTCAAATATGCGGTTTAATAACAACTTGCTTATATGTGTCATATTCAGCCCGCCTGCCACTTCGGTCAAAAACAAGTTAACACAGAGCTACACTCGCTCAAACCTGTTTAAAGGGAGGACAGAGCAGGTCGGCTAATATTAGCTAGCTCAGTAACAAAAGCGAAGCCACAAGGGCTTTTACCTTGGTCGGCTAATGTTAGCTAACATAGCGTATACTTAGTACGTGCCAAACATTCAGGCAACCTTTAACTGTATCCGACATCTGAGTTTTACCGTATCTCCAGGATGTTCTCCAGTTTGCACATTATTTCTTGTTCGTCTGCCATCGTTCACCAGTCACTAGTCGTTCAGCTGGCCAGCTCAGTTACCCGCGAGGCCAGGGTGGTCTCCTTGTTGATAAAAACACAATAGCCAACGCGAGCGCGCACACGAGCACGCGTCCGTACTGTAAAACCGTGGCTATGTAAGGACAAGTGGAACCGCGAGCCCCCTGCTCCAAGCAACCCCAAGCAACCTGCGAGACACTCACGTACAAACTGTCCACTTCCTCTGTCTAAAGTAACTATATAAAAGCTATTTAAAGAAACTCACGGTCAGCAAACAAAGCACAAGAACCAGAAACTCGATATATATATGTATATATATATGTGTGTGTGTGTGTGTGTGTGTGTGTGTGTGTGAGACTGTGTTAACTGCTTTGTGCAACAGATCACGTTGCCTTAAGTTGTAACCTTTCACAGAGGTTCATGTTCAGATGGATTTGATGTACTCATCAGAGGCTTATTCAGCTAAATCATCATGCAGTCATTGTTCACCACCTGTTATAAATATGGCTGTGCCTCAAGTTTCCAGCTTACAAAGTAGCACTGGCAGTGGGAAACATGGCATCAGATCTAAGCCAAAATGTCAAAGTCTAAAGTGCTATTTCCAAGCATTAATTTGCAGCACTGAATCCATAGCATGCACAGTTTTTGCAAGTAAGACCAGCTTAATAGTTTAAATTAAGAGAGTAATTTCTGAAAACTTGTTCATGAAATAAAGAATTTCTCTATTGTACTTCCCAAGCACTCCCGCGGGGTTGATGCTTGTTAGGCTCCATGAAAGTGTGATGGGGTTGAGGTCAGGTGACTGTGGAAGAAAAGCGCACAAAAGACAGCACTCTCTGGTCTTCTTTCAAGTAGTTCTTGCACAGCTCGGAAGTGTGTTTGGGCTTATTACGGCGCTGCAGTATGAATCCTTCTCTACAAAGGTGCAAGCCAGAAGGTGGAGCATGTCCCTAAATAACTGAGTGCTACTCTTTGGTCAGACTGTCACTGATTTAGTGCAGGTGTCAAACTCCTTGCTCATGGTTTCCCTTTGAAATTTTCTGCTGGAAACTGGCAGAACAGCCAAATTTACCTTAGCCAAGGAGGTTGTGTGATTAGTTTGAGCTGCCTGTTCTAATTTGAGAGCAGGTTTAATCAAAAAGTTATGGAAATAAGGGGGGGAAATGGGAGACATTATCATGATGTTTTCAAGAAATACCACAAACTAATCCAGATCGAGATAATCTGAACACTGCTTCAACAAAAGGGATGCAAATCAGTGACTTCTGATTACGTGCACAAGGGGGTTAGAGTGGTCAGTGCTAAAGAATTACTTAAAATAGTGCAGAAACATTACTTTTTCACTTCACAAGTTTAGATGTTTCTAACTCTTCAAACTTTCTGTACTTGGTTGTGTGTTTGTAAAGCTGAGAAAAATGCACTTTTGACAATCTTAGAGTCTATGAAATGCATAAACAAGGAATATTCTTTTGGGGGGGGCTTGTTGCAGTTTACTTCCAGATGAAGTAAAAAACAAACACTCTTCCCTTTTAAACTGTATGCCATAACAACATATGCTTTGAACATTTCTGAGAGGATTAATAGATTAGAGGAATGCACTGCCGGATTCACTGATACTGAGAAATAATGGCCTGTGGAGTTACTGGTGATTTGTATCCGTCTACAGACAGGTTTGGCAGACGCACATCATGCCTCATTGAGATACTGCGAGTGATACAAGGTCAAAACCTCAATGATTCATGAAGAAAAGCGTAGACAGTGGGTGAAGGCTGCCACTTTAAAATCTGCAGGCCAGGGCTGCCACTGGATTAACTAAATGAACAGTACTTGGGAATAATACAATGGCCCATTCTCATTCAGTATAATCCTTGCAGGTATTGCAAGCAGTTTCATATGACTCGGCAGCAAAAAGGCAACTGCAAGCACCTCTCTGAAGAAGTGTTTTGACTATAGGTTAAAACAGAATACAAATGTCAACTGTAAGTAATTTGACTTTTATTATCTTTCTATATTTTTATTATACTGCGCTACATAAGTGGTTTAAGTATGGCAATTGGACCTCGTCTGTAAAAGCTACAAGATTCTTAGAGGTATTTTTAGTGCAGCTCTTATCAAGCTGTGATATTAAAAAGGTGTTTCTGATTATTTGCATTTGTGTTCCTGCATGTATCGAAGCTTATTTTTTCATTTTTTTCTCTATACAAACAAAACAGTAGCAAAGTTGAGCTTTCTGTTCTTTCTTTCATGTGTAGCCTATTCACTGAAACAGTGTGTTCGGCGAGACTATCAGCTGTGCGACATTGTTATCGTTTCTGTCATAATTAAATCAGGTTCTAATGGAAGCATGCTTAATAAAGCTTTAAAAAGCCTTACGGGGAATAGAGCAAACAATTTTCCCCTCACGTTGGTGTTTTTTTGTTTTTTGGCTATTTTACAAGTCAGTCTATACCAGGGATGTCAAACTTACATTTTAGTTTGTAGGCCACATACACCCCACTTTGATTGGCCTGAAAGAGTGAAACCCTCCTTTCTGTCGGTCTAAAGAAGTTTAACTACACATTTAATCTCTGAGTTATCTTTGTTTGCTACGTGATGAAGAAACGCTGCTGTAGTAAGCGAAAGAAATTTGTCAGCACGGCTCATTGCGCTTAAATAATGAGAAATAAATGTGCAAAATTACAGAAAAACATCTAGCAGCTCATTGGCCAGACTGTGCTGTAATTATAAAGCATAAAATTTTTGTTAAGTCACAGAAAATGTTCTTTTTACTGTCGACACATTTGGAAAAAACTGACATTTCAATAGTAGATAGTAAAAACACTGTTGTTTAACTACTTTAGTGTAACATGAGGGATGTCTTTATCAGGAGGAAAAATATAAAACCTCTGAAAATACAGTTAAGATTTAAAATGTATGCACTCCTTCACATTTTCCAAAGTCAACTAGTGGAATAGATTAGAATCTTTATTGGCCCCCAAACCACATGTTTGACACCCCTGGTCTATACCAACAACTGCAAAAAATATGTGCTGTATATATGGTGTCGCTGCTTTGACCCGTCATTATACATACTACTAATGCATCATGGAAAAAAACCCAACATGTTGCAAGTTAAGTCTAAAATACACTGTGGGCTTCATTTTTTGATTGTAGTCCCCACCAACATCTTGCGATTGGATGCTCCTGGTTGAACAGAAGAATGTAAGGAACACTCCTTTTTTTGCTGTAAAAGAACCAAGAAATTTAGCATTTTTTTAACGAACAATGTTAGTACAGATTTTGTAGTGCTCTTTTTTTCACCCAGTTGCTCTCCATGCTCCTTGATGCTTCTCCAGTGACGCAGATGAATGCACAGCAGGGAGCATTTCCCCTGTATCTCAGTGAGAGTGTTTTTCTCTGGCAGATAAATGTCCGAGTTACAACCATGGATGCAGAGCTGGAGTTTGCCATCCTGCCCAGCACAACTGGCAAACAGCTTTTTGACCAGGTACACTGTGCAAGTATAGTCAAAGACATCATCTGACTTGCAAAAGCACGACTTTGATTGTGTTCCTTCATGTATTTAGATAGTGAAGACGATCGGTCTGAGGGAGACGTGGTTCTTTGGGCTTCAGTATAAGGACAGCAAAGGCTTCTCAACCTGGCTCAAGCTGAACAAGAGGGTGAGGTGAAAGTTTTGGAGATGTAAATGTTTTCCACTGTGTCCTGTGAGGCTAATTATTAGCTACTTATTCATCCATCTGCTTGTAAAATAAATAAATAAATCAGGTGACTGCTCAAGATGTGAAGCGGGACAATCCTTTGTTGATCAAGTTCAGGGCCAAGTTTTACCCCGAGGACGTCGCCGAAGAGCTGATCCAAGAGGCAACTCAGCGGCTCTTTTTTCTGCAGGTTGGATATGAGTACATTTACAAAAACCCCAGCTTTTGAATGGAAGGTTTTGTAAATTTGCACCAAAAATTGCAATGATGAGCATACCTAGTCATTTTAATTTATATGGAACCATTTGTTTTTTCCATTAAGACGACTCACACCTATCAGTCTATTGCAAATGGCATATTTACTGAAACATAAGAAATATTTGCATTTAGATAAAAAAACAAAACAAGGAATAATAGAAATTTCAGTAAAAAGAAACAGCAGGTTTTGCATTGTTTCCATAAGAGACTACTTGCCTTGGAAAGTGTGCATTCGGGTGCACTAGTTAAAGACAAGAATACACAGGATTTCTCTCACTGTGGAACAGATTAATACTGCCATCCTTGTCGTACTATGAAATGGGTTATTTGTGAGTTTTTGTTCTCTATTTTAGGTAAAGGAGAGCATCCTAAATGATGATATATACTGTCCACCTGAGACTGCGGTGCTTTTGGCCTCATACGCTGTTCAGGTCAAGCTCGGAGACTACAGGGATGATTATCACGTACCGGGATATCTCGCAAAAGAGAAGCTGCTGCCACAGAGGTAGTACATCCTGTGAATATTAGCATTAGCCAGAGTTCACCTTAATTTCGAGTTTCGGCGACCTTAACTTTAACTGGCGTACCTACTCTACTGATTGAACCAGGGTTTTGGAGCAGCACAAGCTGAACAAGAGTCAGTGGGAGGAAAGAATCCAGGTGTGGCATAAAGAGCATAAAGGGATACTCAGGTACTACAGTTTTACTGCAAAAAAACAAAACAAAACAAGAAGTTTGAATACACTTTTTTGCACACTGGTGTTTTGTTCATAATGATACTTTCTTCCACACAGAGAAGATGCAATGTTAGAGTACCTGAAGATAGCACAGGATCTGGAGATGTATGGGGTCAACTATTTCAACATCAAGAACAAGAAAGGCTCGGAGCTGTGGTTAGGGGTGGACGCACTGGGGCTAAACATCTATGACAAAAAGGACAAGTGAGTCATAATTCATGAATGCCTCTGAGACATTTACATACGTCACAGTCTGTTAATCTTTCTGTTCAGTGGTCCAACACAACCACTGGCATTCATGGTGGCCAGATGACTTTGCTTTTCTTTATTCTAGAGACACCATTTTTTTTAAATTTGAATGAAATGAGCTACTTTTTCTCCATTTTTCTATCCATATAATCAAGTGCCTGAAAAAGGCTCTACCATGTATTTTGGTTCTTGTTTGATTATCAGATTCTATCATGCTAATATGTTAAAGTGATTGTGAAGATATTTGCATGCTGATGTTAGTGCTAAAGTCACAGAGCTCCTATCAGCAGGCAATCAGTTTCCGTCTGTTTTGTATTTTCAACATGCTAACATCTGTTACATTTCCTGTACACCACAGTATGATGAAAAACCACACACCTTTTCTTTTTTTTTTGCAGGCTGACTCCAAAGATTGGCTTTCCCTGGAGTGAGATCAGAAATATTTCCTTCAACGACAAGAAATTTGTCATCAAGCCCATCGACAGGAAAGCTCCGGTATGCGAAACGCTATCGTTAACGGTGGTGACATCACCTTCCATGAAGCTAAACTAAAATCTGGCAACAGCCTCTCTGTGCAGTTCATAGATGCTCGTGGACGGCATTAAATAGTCTTTCCTTGTGTACCAGTGAGGGTACATAATATGTTAGTATTCAAACATAGGCTTTTTTCATGATAATTTGCTGTGACTGTAAACAGGAGGTGTGAGCGAATCCCATATTTTTATTACTGCCAAAATAAAAAATTTGCAAACGCATAAATTACAGCAAGTAGTGTAATGAGCTTCTGCTTGATCTCATTTACAAACATGAGTTTAGACCCTCAGTCCAATTTGCCTTCTGACTGCATGCAGAGACTTGGAAAGTGCCCAAGAGTTTAGTAAAAGTAATGCTTTCCTCAAAAACAAAACTATCCTTTTTGAATATTTAAACCCATCCTTGATGGTAAAATGGATTTGATGTGCTAGGGGCCTATCACAAACCAATCCTTGGACATTCAACGATTGCTGCATTCTGTTTGGTATAGGACTTTGTCTTCTATGTACCTCGCCTTCGCATCAACAAACGCATCCTGGCATTGTGCATGGGGAATCATGACCTGTACATGCGCAGACGTAAGCCCGACACCATCGAGGTGCAGCAGATGAAGGCCCAAGCTCGTGAGGAGAAGAACAAGCGACAAATGGAGAGGTAAGGAAGTGGTGGTGGTGGTGGTGATGGTGGTGCTGGGTGGGGAGTGAATAATGAAAGTTTATTTTTACAGTTTACAGTGTGTTCTCTCTGCTTTAAGAAAGGACTGTCAGGAGATGATTTTTTTTTCTTTGGATGTGTATTTATGCACAATTCTCCTGTCAGGGCTCTGCTCGAGAGTGAAAAAAAAAAGCGAGAAAATGCTGAGAAGGAAACAGAGAAGATTGCTCGGGAGACCATGGAGCTGATGGAGCGATTGAGACAGATTGAGGAACAGACAAAGCGAGCTCAAGATGGTCTGACAACTTTCTGAATGCAAATATTTCTTAACTTTGGTTTTATTTTTCTGTTAAAAAAACAAAACACTGAAGCACGGCTGTGCAAATTTAAACATTTTATATTTCGTGATTGTAAAGCTTAAGCGGGCATGTAAACTGTGCTGGGACGGATGTGTGTTGGATGTGTCTGCGCCCACGTTTGTTTCAGAGCTGGAGGAGCAAACTCGCAGGGCGCTTGAGTTAGAGAAGGAAAGAAAAATTGCTCTGGAGGAGGCTGAGCGCCTGGACAAAGACCGCAGAGCTGCAGTAGAGGCTAAAGCAGCCCTGCTGCACCACTCTGAGACCCAGATCAAAAATCAGGAAAACCTGGTACAACTGCACACAGCACTTTCATTCACTTTCAGTCAAATTCACAGAATCATATATTGACGAACCTATATACTGATTCAGTCTGTGAAGCTACTAATAGATTGTTTTTTAAAATCTGATTTTTAATTTCAATTTCAGTTAAATGCAAAGTGCATGAAAGCACATGTTCTCTCCTACACATTGCACTAAAAGAGCACAATGACCTAATACCCGGAGGGCTTCTAACTCTCTGTCCATTCCTAACCATTGTTGTATAGGCCACTGAGCTGGCAGACCTTACTTCTAAGATCTCTCAGCTGGAAGATGCCAAGAAGAAAAAGGACGATGAGGCGAAAAGATGGCAGAAAAGGGTGAGAGTAAATCAAAGAATCATGAGAGAAATCAAGGAGGGCTTCAAGCTTAGACACATATCTGTCAACAGACCTGAGTACAAAAGACAAGTGCAATGTTACCCACGTCACTGCGTTGTCATTTATCTATCTATAAATGCTATACTGCAAATACTATAATTGCATGAAACATGAAAACATGAAACAGATAATCCAAACGATATACTGTACATCATCATAGTTCTTTATTTAGTCTGGAAAGGTCTGGCTTCTTTAATCACCTAAGAGCTTATATTAAAAATCTTTTATACTAGCTGTGGGTCCACATAGTCTACTAGCACATAGCACCCATGCCTTAATACTAAAAGCTATGTTGCTATGTTTATAACATAAATGATTTACAGTATAAATCATTTATAGTTTATACCATTTATAAATCATTTATACTAGATGTGTAGGTATTAATTTATTTACGGATTTAATGTTGCAAAAACAACAACATAGATGTCAAATAGTTAAAGTGTTTTGTGTTTGATGAAGGAATCTGAAGCATTAACAATTATCAATCATTGCCCCTATATATCATTAATAAAAAATAATCATAAATGTCAAGCAAAATAATAAATAGATGTCATGGTCAGCTATTTCAGTGACTGTACATCCATAAGGCCTTTTTTAAGAATGGGACTCCCATGTTAGTGATAATTACATCAATTATTCAGTTACTTTTAATATAACATCCAACCCCAGCACTTCAGTACGAGTCATGTCTGTTAACAGGCAGTGATGGTAGAAGCTGATTTGCAGCGAACAAAAGAAGAGCTGAAGACTAAACTCATGGGTGTCCACATCCAGGATTCGGTCCACTCTAACATCCTCGACCACGATGAGACGGATGAGAGCAGCGCAGAGGCGAGCGCTGAGCTGACTTCACCGGGGATGGTCCGAGATCGCAGCGAGGAGGAAAGAGTCACAGAGGCCCAGAAGAACCAGAGACTACAGAAAAACCTAAAGGTAAGGTCAGCTGTCAAATGTCTGTCTGGTAACACATCAGCTTGTCTGGTCAGAGGTCCTATTCAGCTACAGGTTAGCAGTCATGGATTGTTTAAGAGAGCAGACAAATTATTCACAAAATACCCTTGATTTTGTTGTTGTTGTTGTTGTTTTTAATTGAAAAGCTTTAGGTTCTCTGAATAATATTCTGTAAATTAGAAACCACTCAAGCTGAATGCTGAGACTAATGTGACAATGAGTAAATGGCCAGTTCCTGCAAAATGAGTCTGGATTAAAATGAGCCCATTCTACCAATGTGGGAACAATTCACATAAACACACACGTGCAATCAATTCTAATACCTTTTACATTAATTAGTAAATGCAAATGTTACAGTTTTTCTTGTTGACACAACAGGATTTGAAGTCCTTCAAAGCTCTTTGTCTTCTGCGCAACAGAAAGCATTTCTCATTCTTTGTTACTGTTTGCAAATTTTAGCACATTTAAGTAAAAGACTCAGCATAATTGTTAACAGGGCGAAAAACTGTTGGTTGTATAAACCTTTGTGATCGAAATAAATTATGTACTTTTTCTCAGTTTAATGTCTTTACTCTTGAATATGCCGGTATTATGTAATGGTGTACGTGGTGTTAGACATCACATTCAGAGCAGTCCCACTGAACAGTCAAAATCTGCCCTAAAGTAAACACATTTACAGAGCATATGCACAACAGAGAGCATCGTCGCAATGTGGGACCATGCAGGGACTGCTCAGATGAAGATTTTAGGAGGGAATCAGATTGCCCAAAGAAAAGGAAGAGGAGTAAAAGGGTGTGGCAGTGAAGAAAGGGGAAGACAACAGCGTATGTGAAGACGCAGAGACATGCAGGTGGCCATCCTCCTGTTAGACTGCATGTGAGCAGTTATTACAGTTTAGTATTTTTTAATTAGTTTTTATAATTTCATTTTGACATTCTGTTTTAGTTCAGTTTTGTTTCAGTTAGTTTCCATAGTTTCAGGTTAGTTTTTACCGGTTGAAAATGTTTAGTTTTAGTCTGCATGCTCAATCATCCAGGTAAGTAAATCCCAAAAGGTTGAGTCTGAATAGAATAGAATAGAATAGAATAGAATAGAATAGAATAGAATGTCTTTACTGTCATTGTCACAGGTACAATGAAATTGGTCTCTGATTGGTGCATCATCCACAAAATTAAAATTAAATAAAAACATAAAAATACTTAAAGTGCTAATAAGAATAATATATCTTCACTAACAGCTTGAACAAACAATTCCCGTACATTCACACACACATACCTCGCTCAGTGCATAGACCATTTAAGCAGCATAATAACCATTGTTTTGTAGCAGCATTAAGACATGTTATTGCAGTTGGGTAAACACTGTGTTTGAGTCTGTCTGTCCTTACATTGATTGCTCTGTACCGTCTGCCAGAGGGCAACAGTTCAAACAGGGAGTGGCCATGGTGAGTAGTGAGTAGTATCTCTTGTAATGTTCTGGGCTTTCTTAAGACAGCGGGTGCTGTGTAGGTCTTCCAGCATGGGGAGAGGACAGCCAATGATCCTTTGGGTTTTGTTAGTGACCCTCTGGAGTCCTTTCCTCTGAGCCACTGTGCAGCTAGTGTACCAGATGCATATGCAGTAGGTTAGTATGCTTTCGATGGAGGCTTTGTAGAAGGACACCAGCAGTCTCTGTGTGAGATGTTATTCCTTCTGAGAATTCTCAGGAAGTGCAGTCTGTGCTGGTCCTTTTTCAGCAGCTCATAGGTGTTCACACTCCTGGAAAGGTTCTCCTCTATATTAACTCCCAAGAAGCGAAAGTCTGCCATCCTCTCTCCACACAGTTAATGATTACTGGTGTTCATCTGCACGTAGTGTTTTCAGTGGGAGAAAGGTTTCCTCACTCATGCAAGTGACTTCTTCAGTCTCAGCTGACTGCAGGTTTCCCCAACCTTATAACCAGTACATTTGCACAATGAGTGAAACCAGCCTACTGAATGTTCCTTGATTATTAACATGCAAATTGTCATGACCATTGATCAACAACCACAGATCAAAGCCCAAAATGCTAAATTTAAGGATAATTTCTCTCTATTTTTTTTATTTTATTTTAGTTAATTTGACAGGTTTTACAAAATAACTTCAGTTAATTTTTAATTTTCATTTTAACTAGTCTCAAATATTTTTCACATAGTTTGTACTTAGTCAACTATAACCTTGCAATAGACAGCTTTAGACATGAGGTCACTGGGACTCTGTGACCGAAACAAGCGGCTGTAGTGTTGCACGGAGTGTGCCGATTATTATTTATTTGCTTTTTAGTCTTAATAGTTTAAATGTTTTTGTTCTGTCCACTTTTTTGCACATTTTATTTTGTGTATTTTGTTTTTTTCTTTACTGCATCGCAATATGTTGAGCGGCCATTGCATTGTGTGCCTCCAAAATAAACACTTTGTTCCTCTCATTATATGCAAAGTGCTCCTTTGCAAAACAGAATGTAAAATCATATGCATCTCAAACCATCAGTATTTCCTTTGATACACAGCACTCAATGTCAGTGTAGGACAAGACTGGAAGGATAGGAGTCCACTGTCATTATCGTAGAATATCAGCAATTGTTTTACCACTTTGGTGTCATGTTAAAGTTACTTGCCATGTTGCTCTATTGACACAAAACTTTGGATTCTGAAGCATGAAAATAAGCTTTTATGCAACTTATGCCTTTTGTAGTTTAACTAATGCATGTATCGTTTATAATAATTTCAAACATGCTTCAAGAAATGTGTGAAAGCGACTGAGAAAAACTGCCAACTTGTAAGTGCCACCTGGTAAATATTCAATTCAATCCAGTTTTATTTATATCGACCCAAATCACAACAACAGTTGCCTCAAGGCATTTTATATTGTGAGCTCAAGATCCTACAATAATACAGAAAACAGAGAAAACACCAACAATCATACAACTCCTGGCGACAGTGGGAAGGAAAAACTCCCGTTTAAGAGGAAGAAACGTCCGGCAGAACCAGGCTCCGGGAGGGGCGGCCATCTGCCGCTACAAGTTGTTGGTTAGGGGTAGGGGACAACACAAAGACAAGATGTGGAAGAGAGCCAGAGATGAATAATAACTAATGATTAAATGCAGAGTGGTGTGAAAGCACACAGAGAGTTAAAAAAGGTGAGTGAAGAAAAAACACACTTCATGGGAACTCCCCAGAGCCTAGACCTATGGCAGCATAACTAAGGGAGGATTCATGGCCGCCCGATCCAGCTCCAACTATAAACTTTGTCAAAAAACTAATTCTAATCTGTCATTAAATTTTTATTGGTGTTACATACTTTGTAGTAAGTGGCTGAGTTACATTTTTAGAGATTATTTATTTGATATCTAACAGTGGGGCCACACCTCAAACCGTCCCTTTCCAGTCGTGACTGCGTACCTGTCCTCCGCAGCAATTTGTTCTCGTTTCCATGCTCCATCTTCCCTCCCAAATTCTCTCTTAGTCATGCTCTCCGATAGATATCACTCCAATCCTCAGTGAGCCTCATCGTCTGGCGTAGATTGTTGTTCTTCACCTATCCATCATGTTCATTTTAAATAAACATTGTAATCTCGTTTGGGGTTGTGAACTCTTACCTACTCCGACAACCAGCTGACTGCTCTTTCCTTCAGTCTGAAAAACACATCTTTAGTTCCTGCTGTCCTGTTGTGCTGTCACAAACGTTTAAACTAGTTTGTTAAATCTTCTGTACATTTTGTTGACACATTCGTATGGAGGTTTTGACTCTGCTGTAAAGACGGGCCACATAATTACCGCCACAAATTGTGTTTCACCAGAGCTAAGTGCACTTTACATAATTAAACATTGGTGGGTCGGTACATTATCATTCTTTTGTTTTTATTCAAGTTGCAAATCCCGTCTGTGCCCCTATCTCACAGACGTGACGAGAATTGATGCTGCGTAGACAACGCGACACAAAAATAGACTTTATAACTGGGCACAAAGGAGTGTTTTTTAGATGGGATTGAGGGGGATTGAGGGGGAGTGTAGGGGAGCGGGGTAAGGCTTGTGAATAGTCTTCTACTCTCAGGTACGAGGATTTTATTCACTTTGTGTTTGTGTTCTTTTTTTCCCAGTTCCTGAGCACCGAACTGGCTCGAGCTGTAGACGAGAGCAAAAAGACCCCCAATGACCTGATCCACGCTGAGAATGTGAGGGCGGGCCGTGACAAATACAAGACCCTGCGTCAGATTCGTCAGGGCAACACTAAACAACGCATCGATGAGTTTGAGTCCATGTGAGCAGGAGTGCTGTCGGCCCGCTCAGCCTGGAGGAGAGATTAAGTTCGGATGAGCTGGACACACACAGAGATTTTAGAAGTCTAGGGGAACATTATCACGTTAATCGTAAATTAAGTTTAGGAAGGACAGTTTGAACCCGAAAACAAATTATATTATAGACAATGTTGACGATTTCTTTAGTAAGCAAGTCAGTGAGAATGTAGCAGCTGTTCTTCTAGATGCATTTTTAATTTCACACACACCCACATTCCCACTTCTCATTTGTGAACAGGTTTGCTGTTGCCCTTATCAGTCTGATTACATCCTACTGCACTTCCAATATATCCGATTGAAAACCTTATTAATGTTGATTAATTGAAGCAGTGACATTTAAGGCAAATTTTTTTATTCCAGCAAAATGTGAAATCATCTTTTCTTTATCTCGGAAATAGAAGTAAAAAATAAAACAGAGAGACACAACTGATGTGGGTTGGGTGCATTATTTTCCATATGAGCAATATTGGGTGTCTAATGAGTAAATCTGCTGCCGGTTATCAGTTTTAAATGCATGTTTGTGTAATATAATGTAATATAGACGAAGTTAACTTGCCACTGTGGTGCAGGGATGTGGCTGGGGGGCCTTAAATTCAACTGGCCCTGTCAATGAAAACATGGGTGGAAATGAACCTTTTTGGTATAAATGCACCTTTGTAAGCATATTCTTTAAAACTTTATTTTGAGAAATGAGAACAAATTGCTGTAAAAATAAAAATCTTACAACATGATTTTACAGTATTTCAAACATACAGTAATATTCTGTAAACAGCAATGCATTCTGGGAGCTTGGATAAAGCTTATACTGTAAAATTCCATATTTATAGATGCATTGTGGGATTTAAAATAGTCCTAGGAATTTTCAGCAGTGTATGGAGGGATTTCTAGTGGTGGTAAGTGACTTATTTAATTCATTTGTTATTTTAATATTTCCCTCTTTGTGTTTAGCAGCTTTAAATTGGGCATTTTTGAAAGTAATGTTATATCACCGCTCGTTGTCTGCTAACAAGGTTAAGGTTAGCTTGATTGTTGCTGATGCAATCATCAGTGAATGCAGAGGAGCTTTTGGCACTGATACATAAGGTCAGCTTTCAGCATGAATCATAATTTTGCAAATCAGGAATGTAGTTTATGGTTAAATTAATAAAAGTTGATGTGCTCAGCAAGTAATACCAAACCTTTTCATTATATTTATTTTAACAGCATCTCTAGCTTTTTACATAATTGTCCTGTAAAACAAATTCAGCATCATCCTGTAAAAAACTGTTTACAAAAACTACAGGGCAGGCAACCCTGCTGCCAGTATTTTTACTCAAAATTTTACAGGGTTTTTCTTGCAGTGTTCATTAAGTCTTTTACTCTTAAAGAGGAACCTAAAAAAAAGATGGGTGCACAGATTTTTCTTTATTTCGCCAACTCAGTACGATAAACCATATTTCTGATTAAAACCAGACAGAATTTCCTTGTCTTGTCCTGCAAAGCACAACATTTTTGATAGGATTTTCTCATTTCCCATGTGCCCACCCTGAATGTGAGTGTGCGCCACTCACTCCCTCTTGTGTCACCCCATTAAAAAAAGGGGGCTGCCACTACTTCTTCTGTTCCTGCAATCCAAAAAGGAAGCTTTCCACAAACGCCCCAACCCAATCCAGACCTTTTTATGTACTGGGTAAAATTAATAAATATATATTTTTTCCTTTTTAGCTATTTAGACAATTTGTAGTCCCCAGCCCCTGTCGTGCTGCTGAGTCATCACAAGCTCTCCAAAAATAAATAGTTGAAAGCACAGCGTGACTACCTATCAGAGCCTCCACTGACCACCCAGTTCTTTTTAATTATTATTTTAATGTGTTTAAAACACATCAATAATTGTGCAGTCTGGTTTGTTGGTAACCTGATTGTCTGTGCGAATCAGACTGAAAAACACAAGCAAGGGTCTAAGTAAACAAACTACTACACGGAGTGCTTGAAGAGAAACCAGGCTCAGCGGCACACATGAAACGTACAAATACATGTAATGATTAATCGCGGCTATGCTCTTCAGACGCCATTAGATTTGCACGTAAAATAGTGAGAGGCACGCAGCTAGGTTTTAAAATTGATAAAAGTTAACCTACACTGGGTTCATTAATCACTGTCTGTGCCAAAACCAATTCTCAATATGCTGGTGCTTTTCTTTCTTTCTTTTTGGTTTCCCGGTAATTCGTGAGGCGAATTTTAATCCTGCGTTGAAAAAAATAAATAAAAGAAAGTTACTATAAAAGTGTCGAGAAGCCCTCGTCATTCGTAAATCAGACCGGCGGGACGTCCCTTCCTTTTCGTAACTTACGTCGACGACTGGTGTGCATTTCCCATCCGCCGAGACGCACGAGTGTAGTGTCACTGGGTAGGCGTTTTCTAGCCTGGAAAGTGTTGTTTTGTTTGTTCGCCGCGCACCCAGTGCACTCTAACTCCGAGGACCGGAGCCGAAATGTCCTTTCACTCGTTTTTGGAAGAAACAAACTCTTTAACGATGAATGAAGGGGATCGATTGGATACTACCACCTATGCCTGTCCGGCTTATGAGCTCAGTAAAGCGGTGTCAGTGTCTTTGGGTTTGGATTCGGTGTCTTCTCCGCCCAATAATATGAACCAGAGCTCCAGCAGCGCCTTCGCAGAATGCGACTCCGGTACTGTGGCGGATAGTTCTCGGGGAGTGCCAGAGTTGAGAAGGGCTGGGAATATGAACTCCGACGGCAGCATGTTTGTCCTGGGTGACAGCAGCCTCAGAGAGGACGACTTTGGAGAAGTGTGCCAGGGCATACAGCAGGTGAGCTGTATGGATCTGTTCGGATCGGGCGAAATGGACAGTGCGCAAACTGTGACGCGTGGCTCGGTGATATCCAGATACGTCTGCAGGGAGTCAAATGTGTTTATGAACCCCACGCCGGAGCTGCCCGCGCCCCCTCAGGTGCCCGGGGTCGTACCCTTAAAACCACCTTCGTCTTACTGTGCCAGTTCAGACCTATATAGGGATCTCCCACCGGAAATGTGGTGCGCAAATGAGCGCGCATACAGCGACCGATCCCAGCCACAGCCACAGAGGGGAGAATCAGGGGAACATAATTTCTTGTGCAAATACTGTAATTGTGGGCAAGCTCCTCGCGGAAACAGGCAGGAATGCCGCTGTATCTGGTACGGTAGAGGTGACCAGGGTGGCAAAGGTGGCATGCGAGCGACGGCACAAGGATATGGCCAAATGTCAAGTTACCCAAGTGCCATTCCTCAGGGGCAGAACACTTTCTCCACTATCAAGAGTGAGCCTTCGGTGTGGATGAATTGCACAGATCGCAGTTTAAGGTAACGATCAGATCTGAATGATTTGTTTCGTTTGCATCAGATCAAAAGGTCATTCATACTGCGTGCAGTACATTCAGTACTACCGATCCCTCCCATCTCTCACACCTTTCTTTAATGAGAAACACACAGCGTGAGCCTCGTGCCAGTAATTACGCTTCAATCAACCCGCTTTGCAGTCGGGCTTTGGTCATTTTGTCTTCTAAAAGAAGTGCTGTAATGAGTTTAGGCGTAAGTTCGCAGATGTTTAACGGTGCACTGTCTTTCCGGATTTCATGCTTAATTTCTTGACGTTTCTGTGTCGAGCCACAGAGCATAAGCTAATTGGATACGTGTCAGCACAAATAAATCAAAGGCAGCGAACACGATTATTATGTATCGCTATCAGCCATGACTTCTATTGTAACTCTGTGGAGTCCTGAAATGTTCAGCAGCACTGAACCCTTTGTCCTCCAACAACATGGTGTGCTTTTTTTGGCCTTCTCCAAATCATTTTTTAGCATGCAGCTACACTAACTTAAAGTTTATCCTATCCTTAAGATTTTCCAGAACTGTCCTTATAAGCCCTGGGACTGCAGCAGTAGCAAATGTATCAGTGTCCCTATAAAGAAGAGATACAGCACCTGTTGCTGCTTCTGCTTGTAGAAAGAAAGCCTTTTATTTTATTACAAGTTATGGATTCATTAAAAAAAAACTGCACTCTGGCATGTGCTAATCACAACTTTTACTTTGGAGCAAACTGGCTCCCTTTGCTGACAAATTGTCAACCATATGAGGGAAAAAATATAATTTGATTGGATTTTAGAGAATTTGTATGATAACACTCAGTGAAGGCAGACCTACTAACCCAAAACCAATAATGTCTGTGTGAGTGCTTTTTAATGTCTGCTGCAATTCTTCACCAGTGTCTTCCCTCAGTTTTTAAACCCTTTTAAAAACTGAGGGAAGACACGAAAACAACACCATCGTGTGTGTGTGTGTGTGTGTGCGCCCGTGTGTGTGTGTGTGTGTGTGTGTGTGTGTGTGTGTGTGTGTGTGTGTGTGTGTGTGTGCCCAGGCACGAGGACTTTTTTCCAGGTGTGTATCTGTCAGAAAGGAGAGTGTGTCAAGTGTGCGGAGATGACGCCTCGGGTTGTCACTATGGAGCAGTCACCTGCGGCAGCTGCAAAGTATTCTTCAAGAGGGCCGCTGCAGGTGGGTGCAACACACACACACACACACACACACAATTACTCACTCACCGATTTTAATTTCTTACACCCACTTGCTCTCTCCTGTAGACAGGGCACAGTGACCCTGACATTATGAGGTCTAGTTATTTGTTATCAGTAAACGCCCACATGTCGTTGCTATGAGTGGAAGCCTAGGCATTGTTGAACTCACACTCCTCATCCCCCAGCACTCTTGTGTGCCTCCAGGTAAGCAGAACCACTTGTGTGCCAGCCGAAACGACTGCACCATCGACAAACTGAGGCGGAAAAACTGCGCGTCGTGTCGCTTAAAGAGATGCTTCATGTCGGGAATGAGCCTTAAAGGTGAGCTGCCAGAGATGAGGAAATAATGAGACATAAATAAAGGAAAGTATTTTGCAGTTTTAAAAAATGTGTCAGCGTGGTCAGATCCCTTACATTTATTAGATCAGAAGCCCTCCAGTTGAACTCTAACAGAATCATCTCTCCAGGTCGCAGGCTGAAGGGAGCCGGACAGGCGAGAAATGGAGAAGAGGAGCAACAGCTAGCTAGCTGGGGACAAGGAGAAAAAGAAGAGAGGGCAGCGAAGAAAGACGTAGTCTTGGAGTCCGGAAATGCAGGTGTCAGGGCTCAAGGTGGTAAGGATTGGTTGCACAGAGCTCAAGTGTCAGGTTTATTCAACGCTGAATTTACTTTTGCCTGGAAAGACTCGATCTTGTCACACTTTCTGCTTCATGTCGTTTTTATCTACATATCTCAAGCAGCTTCCCAGGCCCTGGGTGCGGCCATCCCCCCACCCCTGCACTCGTGCCTGTCCCTGCTCAGCATCCTACAGGCTATTGAGCCAGCTGTGGTCAATGCCGGGCATGATCCTGCCCAGCCAGACAGCCCTATGTCCTTGCTTACCAGCCTGAACAAGCTGGGGGAACGGCAGCTGGTAACCGTGGTCCGCTGGGCCAAGGCAATACCAGGTAAACTAATCTGAGCCAAGGTAATTCATTCCAAGTAGCTCTTCCAGAGAATCCGGTAGGGAGCACATTTCCATGGCTGCTTCCATTGTGGTTTATATTCAGACATACCACTTGCATTCCTTGTTAAGCAAAACCCTGAAAGATCAGACTTGTAAACAACTTTGAGTAAGAGAGTGGGTGGTAAATGGGCAGCTTGAGAAGAAATAAGCGTAATTCAATCAAAAATCACGTTAGAATTCCCTGTGGTTTGGATGAGCAGTACCGCTGTTAGGAAATGTATTTTAATCTACCAGCACTAAGCCAGGCCTCAGTATCTAGGTCAAAAGATGACAGACCTTTCCAGAAGTTTGCGCTGGTTTAGTGTCCATGCAAAACAAACAAAGTTGTTCAAATATTAGCCACTAGAGGGGGATGTTTCCCATTTAAGCAAAAAAGAAAAAAAAGAAGAAGGCTGAAAATGGCCAGCATTGTATCCATGTTTGCCTCAACAGTTATTTAATTGAGCTAAATCAGCTGATTTTTTTTTTTTTTCTATAAAGCTGTTTTAATGCTTAACCCTGAGGAGAGCTTGATAACAGCGAGTTTTGTTAACAGGGTTTCGGGATCTGCACGTGGATGACCAGATGTCAGTGATTCAGCTGTCATGGATGGGAGTGATGGTGTTCGCCTTAGGCTGGAGATCCTACACGCTGACTAACAGCTCTATGCTCTACTTTGCTCCAGACCTGATTTTCAATGAGTGAGTTTCAGCAAATATTCAATTTAACATCAAACAACGAATTCACAAAAAAGGAAAAAAAGGAGACACAAAATCTTTATAAAACTAAGAAACAAGAAATTATCACTGTGGCATGGGGTTTGCTGGAATGCCGTGAGACTTCACTTGTCATCGTGAAATGCGATGAAAGGCACAGCGCGACACGTTTTTGGTGTTTTTCGGCAGGAGGAAAACAAACAGCCAATGTCTCTCCGTGCACGCCAGCAAACCCGTCACTTTGCATTTTATAAATGTGGCTGGCGGAGGAAATCTCCTCAAATGCTTTGCTCTTTTTCATCATTGCACAACCATTCATCAGTGTCCAAGAACTTCCACTCTGACAAGTTTTAATTTACACTCCGACCTCACCCCCTCGGCCCCTTATCAAAATGTTTCTGACACCTCAACTCCAGCCTTTGTCTTTTTCTTTCTACTCCCAAAAGAAACCCCGACAACAGAGTTTGTGTCACACAAATCGCTGTACATGAGTCCCACCCCCCTCCCAGGCTCTTATCAGTAAATTGTTGTGTCAAAAAGAAAGAAGGTGTTGCTCGGAATTACGATATTCGCCAACCCTCGTGGCAGCTCTGAATTGGTCAGTGTTTTGCGTGACATTAGCAAAACACTCATTCTGTCTGTGTTACACCCCTGTCACTCTATTAGGCTGCTTCTGACCTGCATAGTAATGGATACGCCTGCCCTTGTTGCTGACCCTCATTTTTCAGTGCCTCACTGTCATTCTCTATTTTCCATTATCCATCTAACTCGTTTTTTCTCACCTCTGGTGCCTTTTTTCTCTCCTTTTTTTTCCCTTCATGTCCCCACAACTACTCCTTTCTACATTTCTCGCTATGTGACTCTCCTCCTGCGTCATGCTTTTTTTCCCCCCCTTTTCTCTTTTCTATCCCTCCTCACAGCCAGCGGATGCAAGCGTCCAGCATGTATGAACACTGTGTGAGGATGAAGCTACTATCCCAAAGGCTGTGCATGCTCAAGGTTACCCAGGAGGAGTTCCTCTGCATGAAGGCCCTGGTCCTCCTCAGCATCAGTGAGTCGCTCGGGACCATGAGTAATGGCGCGAATGTCAACTCAACGTGTGAAATACAACTGCAATAGAGTACAGCCATACTTTAGAGAATTGATGGGATGGATAAAGTCTGTGAGAGTTATTGTTGTGTTCTGGCTTTGTGGTCACAGTGCCAGAGCAGGGCCCGAAGAGCCAGCATTGTTTTGACAAACTGCGGACCTCCTACATCAAGGAGCTAGACCGTTTGGCCAGCCACCGCGGAGAGACCACCCGCACGCAGAGACTGTTTCAGCTCACGCAGCTGCTGGACCACCTCCAGTCGGTAATACACACAACCGCATTCCAAAAAATGCACCACGCTGTGACTCTGGACACGGATGCACATGTCATTTTTTAGTGTGAGCGCAAAATAATGCTCCTTCCTCTCACACAAAATGACAGACAACACTGTACAGGCTTGCAATACAACTGTAAACTTATTATGAATGAACACACAAGCAAGATTTTTATTATTTTAAAATTTCATGGCTGGATTAATTCACCCCAGTCTGTCAGATATTGCATTTAATATCTAAGCCCTTGTTTTTTCCTCAGGTTTAAGCCTGTTATTTTTTTATTCTCTTTTAGCTTCTTTGTATCTGTGTTTCAGATTATATGTTAACCTGGATTTGAGATTTGCTTCCTTGAAACGGGTAATCCTTAACAGCCTACCATGATAATTAACAGTTATGAAAGAATAGTGGTGCCAGATGCTGCTGTATTAAAGCCAATAAGTTGATTTCCATTTGTAGATGATTTATATGGACTGAAAAATAATCCAGACACAGTAAATGAACTGCTAATTACAGTCATGTGAAAAATAAAGTTTGGAAGTACGGCCTTTACTGCTTTGTGAGCAGCTCTGTGAAAGCGTTCAGGTGTGTTAACACAATGCCACAGCCTTCCCAGGAGTGGACGTCCCAGCAAATTTTCAAACCTCAGTGAGAATGTTAAATGTTAAAGTTCATGGCAGCACAATTAGAGAAAGACTGAAAAAGTATAGCTTGTTTGGAAAGGGTGCCAGGAGGAAGTCTTCTCTCTAAAAAGAACATGGCAGGATAGCTTAATTCAAAAAGGTGCAACTGAATATTTTTCTTCTGGAGACTTTTGGAAACAATGTGTTCAACATCAAACAAAATTAAAGTGGAGATGTTTGGTCGTAATGCACAGTACTGATTTGGGCTTGTTTTGCAGCCAGAGGACCTGGACACATTGCAGTGATTGAGTTCACCATGAACTCTTCAGTATACCAAAGCTTTCTAGAGTCAAGCAGAGCAACAACTCTGCAACAGAATGGCTCACAAGGAAAATAATCAAGGTGTTACAAAGGTCCAGCCAAAGTATAGACCTTAACCTGACTGAGATGGTGTAGCAGGACCTAAGCAAGCTGTGCATAAACAATTGCCTGCAAACCTCAAAGAACTGAAGCAGTGCTACAAAGAACAGAGGGCCAAAATTCCTCCAGAATGATGTGAGAGGCTGATAAAGGTCATACAGATAATTATTATTTTGAGTTGTTGCTACTTAATGTGGTTTTACAAGCAACCAAATTATGGGCTGTTTTCACATGACTGAATACAGAGGTGGCAAAAGCACAGGCTTTCTTTACTTAAGTAGAAGCACAGATACATTTATTAAAAATACAGTAAAAGTTGAAGCACTGAAACAACTTTACTCAAGTAAAAGTGAAAAAGTACTGGCTCAGAAATCTACTCAAAGTAAGAAAGTAAAAAGTAGCTCCCTCTAAGATAATTCTACTAAGCATTTTGGTACAAAGGCAACTGAACCTTGCACTATAATAATATAATAATATAATAAAACAATGTTAGTACATGAGAATACCAATGCTATCGAATCTAAAGTCTAACTTTAAGAAATCCACTCAGTTTCAATCTGTTATGCAGTGAAAGGGAACTAAAAAAATAATAACTTTTTTGTTGCCTACATTGTAGAGGGTTACTTTGCCTCATACCTAAACAGTGAAATGATAACAGTCACGTGTTAAAGTGAGATTCAGCAGATCTGTGCAGTGGCTCGGCATAGGGCAAAGAATCACAGCAGCTCCAGTAGGTTTTCTTAGTGTAAAGACTGTGATCAGCTGACCTGCTGCTCTTTGTGGATTTACACAACTGAATTCAACAAGATGTAAAGTTTCACAAGCTATCTTCACCGATGTGTATCCCTTACACTGACACTATACTGTTTATACTGTCTTTCTACTAGACAGTGTACATTCGTATAAAGTTGGAATTCAGTGAATGAATCTAAACATCATCATCTTAACTTCAAATTCATCTCTGTTACACTTGATGTAACCTAACACTGACCATGAGCACCACAGCCACGGTGCAAAAGTCCAATACAGAGCTTTGCTACTGAAAACCTGTTTATCCTGGTCAAAACTACCTAATGTTTTCATGCCACGTATGAATAACATATAGTGAGTTTAGCTTAGTTTGTGTTGCAGGACGTTTCACAACATTAAAACACATCATTTATCAAAACATATCATATGCAAATCCAATATGTGATTAAAATTAAGCTTTAAATTTGCAGTTTATCAAGCATCACTGAGCAGTCCTTACCTTCAAATCTATCCTCTCTTCTTCCTCTCCTGCCTTTCTTATTTTAGCTGATAGAAACGTTAAATACTTAACCCATTTTCCCTCGGGATGAATAAAGTATTATCAATCAATTTGAAATTACCATGTTTTAACCACCAAAAAAACAAAAAACACGTCACTTCCTTCATGCTTTGTCCTCCTCTGCAGCGCTAGCTAGATGCTGTACCGCGTACCGTGAACCTGCACTCCTTCCTGCCCACTTTAACCCTGAGTATAAACACTATAAATGATCATTTTAAACCAAAAGTAACGAGCCTGTTTTGAAAATGTAAGGAGTAGAAAGTTCAGATATTTGTTTAAAAATCTAGTGAGTAAAAGTAAAAAGTTGCTAGAAAAAGTATTAAGTATAGAAAGTTTTAAAAAGTATTTGTACTTCGTTACTTCCAACCTCTGACTGAATCTGACTGCTTTTCTACTCTCACTCAAAACACTTTTCACTACATGCCACATGAACCTATTCACATGCAAAACACTTTAATCTGTGGCCATAATTTTCACTTGATGTCATAAGAGTAGTGTTAAACCTCGAAACAAATGCATAAGCAAAAAAAGCAGGTTCATAAAATTTGCCTCCATATGCGCGACCATGCAGAAGGTTGATTATCATTTCTGTCAAACATTTGTGCACATTTATAGCCAATACAAGCAAAATCAGCAACATCTGAAAAGAATTTAAAAAAAAATGCTTTGTATTATATTTTAACAAGATATAGAAAGGTCAAGTTGTGCTGTGACCTTCAGTAAAAGAAGAAAATGGAAAGATTATGAGCCAAAGAAAAGGCATAAAAGTCCAGGCACTGAGGTAGATTCAAACGAGTTATAAAAGGTCTTTAATTTAGTTTAAATTCACCCTAAATAAGGCGCACGCTGATAGCAATCGGTGTATTTAATGTTTCTAGACTTATATTCTGTTTATTTTGTTAATAATATATTTTCCTTTTTACGTCTAAGCCGTAAAAGACTGATGTGGTATTGTAGGTACATAAGTGTATCTACTTAAAAACACATGTAGTTTTCCTGTTACGACTTCTCGATGTGCATTTTTTGCATTTTTACTTTCTTTTTACTTGGTGAACTTTCTTTTGTTGTTGTAATAAACACTAATCACTCATATCATCCTCACTGAGGTTTAGGGAGGGGAAAGTGTGTTGATGTAGATGTGCAACCACTAGGGGGTGTAAATGGACTACTTTTAACCTTTTTAGGATTTTTTTTTTTTTTCTTTTTGTACTTATATCTCAATGATGAGAACAATTGGCTGTCAAAGGAAAAACCCCTTACATCATTATATGAGTATGACCAGAAGAGTTAAAGCGCTATGTGGAGAGGAGCCACAACAGTTTGAGCCTCCGTCTTTCACTGTGGATTTACCTTTAAATGCTCGGCTTTGTGGCTTTTGAGCTGGAGGGCAGCCAGAGATTGTCTGGAAGGGCCCTTTAGGAAGAAGATCAGAGCTGATGAGGACTCCTTCAGCTTTGCCCTGTCTGTGGAGCTTAGTGTCACAATAAGCATTATCTCCTAAAACCGCCTCTTAAGCTGTGCCAAGACAGTCTCGTTTGTTTTTGTTCATTCGTATTATTATTTGGGCATTTTTAGTCTTTATTATACAGGGACAATAGAGAGCATCTACATGTTTTCCACATTACATATTTATTGATCTCTTTGTTTCTAATAACCCCACCACATGTATGTGTCATGTTTTTGTCTCTTGACTTAGGTTGTGAGGAAATTACACCAGTTCACCTACGATCTGTTCATCCAAGCTCAGTCCATGCATGTCAGCTTCCCAGAGATGATCTCGGAGATTGTGAGCATCCACGTGCCCAAAATCCTCTCTGGGATGGTCAAGCCCATCCTTTTCCACAACGTGGCCTAGTGAGTGAGAGTCTCCAAGACTGTCTTTTCATCAGCCACACCAACCAGAAAGAGTTCTCAATGATTTTTACGCTTCTGTCCTGAGAGTAGGGCGCAGTCCAGGTGTAAGCAGATGCTAACAGAAGGGCAGACAGCACATTCTTCCAGTCTAATGTAGTCTGATTTCATCTTCTCACTTCTTCTTCTTCTTCTTCTTCTTCTTATTGCCTGTTTGAATGTATCCTGCACATACACAAATGCTTTTTGGAGGCTGATTAAAATACTTGCATGCATTTCTGTCCACATACTAATGGTGAACCTCGTGGCATGTGAACTTCTTCAGCTCTTCATGTGGATAATCACAAACTCTTCTGGGGCGTGTGGTGCGGGGGGACAAGTTTGAAGGCAGCACATCAAGGTAGCTTGTCTGTGTGCATTAGCATGACATTTTGAACTAGCTTTTTTTCACAATGAATGTTTCTGTGTGCACCTGAGATGAAAAAAGGAAAAAAAAAAAATAAATCAGTGACTGACAGTTAATAATCGGTTGTGACGTGCATGCTTGGAAGCAAAGCTATCTTGCCCGGAGGCATATAAAAACATTTTTTTGACAGCTGTCATCATCTATTAGAAAAAATATCGGACTATTAGATTTCTGTTTTGTCAAAATGAAAGCACTTTCAAGGTGCCCGCGACTGCAGCGTCACCAATTTCAAATGTATATTTATCCATTTTTGATGCCAAAAAGGTCACAGTGAAGGACGTAATTGGACAAAATGACTCCATTAGTCGAGAAACACCACGGGTGACTTTATTATTATTTTTTTTTTTATCAGGAAAAAAAAAAAGGTTTTTCAGTGCCAAACATTATTAAAGTTTTTCCACAGTGGACGTTTCATACTGTTGTAACTTTTCTACAGTTTCCTAAAGTGTTCTTTGCAAATGCTTTGTTGTGTATTACCATGTAATCCTCGTAGTTTATGACAGTTTTTGCTAAAGGTCCAGCCAAGAACCCGCTCTATTGTTGCAACATTTACAGCTTGACATGTAATAAAACAAAATAAAGCCAAAGTCTGAGTGCATACCTGCTGGGTTTTTCTTTTTTACTAATCTCATTGTCTTGATGATTATACGGGTGAATATTCCAGTTTTTCTCCTCCGCCTCATTCAATTCAAGCCCGCGAGGAGTTTAACTGGCTGAGCAGGGCGAACGAAACATCAGACAGACATTTCTACTACTGCATTACCCACAGTCGGGATTATCACACACTCTCCATCCAGTCAGGTAATACATTACAGCAGAACACGGCACAGAGCTGGATATTTAGGAGGCCTGGAGGATTTCTTTCATCAGTTGAGCCTGTCTGCCAATCAGTAACTCCAGCCTTTCGCTACCATCTAGTGGCGGCTGCGATAACCTGCACCAGTGAAATGAAACTTGGCAGTTGTGTAGTAGCACAACATCTGTTGGATCCATTGACATTTGCTTCGTAATGTAATTGGACACGGGTTCACTCAATGTTTGAGTGAGGTTACCATTAAATAGACCGAGGCACGAGAGTGGACTTGAGTGCATTAAAGGGTAACAGCAAGTAAAGGCTGCATGAAAAGCATGATTCAGGATTGAAAAACTTAATATAAATGTTGAGTGTAGGACCTTCACGTTTAACCAGGCTGTGATGTTGAAATCATTGATTTAAAAAAATGTTTTTCTTTGCTTTTCCAAAGAAAAACTCAGGTATGAGACACTATAAACAGTGTATATAAAGCATTTACATAACGTCTGTAAGCCTAGATAAACAATGAGATTACTTTAAGAGCTGGCTCATTTTAGTTACGTGGTACATTCGAAAGCCTCATCCATAAAAACGAGCTGTCTGGGTAACCTCTGCCGCCATTTTTAGTCCCATTTCCTGAACCACCTCTTTCAACAAGTATTTGTCCCTCTCATAAATGAATCGGAGCTGAACGAAGTCGGGATTGAAAGTCACGCTGAAATATCACTTATTTCTAAATACGTCCCTTGCTCGGCGTGCCCCTGTGGCTTCCCTTGAAGGGAATTGCATCTGGTAGGTTTGCAATGATCAAAAATGTATGCGCTGATGTCGACATTTGAACTTAGTTTGGATTCCATTTGATTTTTTTTGTGTTTCTCTGAGTCTGTTCCGCATCAATATTACATGTCTGCTCTGCGAGAGGAGGGGATTTTTTTCCTTTCGGGTAAGGACGACCACAGAAAGCGCAGTCACTCTGACCACAAACAACAAAAGTTAAAACTATTTCCTTATGTGTAGAAGAAGGAAAGATTAACGCGAGGAAAGACAAAAAAGGGCGCCCAATTAAAAGAGAAAGGGCGCGCCGAGCTTGACCCCAAAGTAACTGAACACCCACAATACCAGAGTGGCGGGGAAACGCGCTTTGCGCCTGGTACAATACTTTCTTTGCCAGAGCTTATATAAAACTCAAGCGATAATGTCTTTAACACCAGGTTACCGCAACTCAACTGCTACGGTGACCGGAAACCAATTAGATTGTGGAGGTGGTAAGATGACACCCCTGAATGGGGTGTTTCAGTGGCCTATCTAATGGAGGGTGATTCCTACCCAAGCACCAGTCCATTAACAACCAATTAACTTCCTATTAATATTTTACCAGACAGGGCCTCTCATCCTGACATGTTTTTAAGGAGCTTTTCCCAGGAGTGTTTGAACATGAGCAGCTTTTAGCGCAGCATAAAGAGGCCTGTGTAATGGGCTGGAGGAGGAGGAGTGGCAACCTGATAGCACTGAGAGCAGAGGAGGGGAGAGAGGAGAGGAGACAGACTTCTGCAGCTGGTCTGCCCCGAGCCGAGCCAAGCCTGAGCAGGGCCAAACGTACAGAGAAGGTGTAGAGGGGGGGTTGCAGTGATAGGAAATCCACGAATTTTGAGACTGTGACTCCACATCAGACATGATGAGTAATGATCTTGAGCGTAAGCGTGTTTTAACGGTTAAAGATGTGAGCGATGAGCGTTTTTGCTGTTTGGTCAAAAAAGAAGAGAAGGGGGGGAAAAAAAGGCTGAGTAGCAGTTTTGCTTCCAGGACCATAAGTGCTTCTCACCATCACGGGGTCCATCGTAAAATAAGTCTTAAAGAGCAACATTCCTGCTACCGATCTGCCCTAAACTTGCTTTATGCTGCGTAACGCTGGTTTTTGTGGACATTTCAAACTAGTTCAGGGAAACTCCCTGCCTTCAGAGAAGAGGAAAGCGAGAGAGAGAGAGAAAGGCCATTATGACTATAGCCTGCAGCTACTCCCAACGGATAAGGCATTTGTCTTCACTTGAAAGTATGATTTATTTTTCCAGCAGTCAAAAGGGTTATGTTTGTCACCGCGCACTGAAAGGACTTTTGGAAATAGCAGCAGAAATGGGGGAAAAAGAATGTCTGCTGGTTTTCTAATGCAGTCTTGATGTTTTCTCAAATGCTTCTCCCTTCTATGGTTACATTGCCTGCGATCGCTTTCAGTCTTCATTAACTTTAGTTAATCATACTGAACCTCGCGTCTAATTTATCAGCGGGAGCGTTTAGTGTGTGTGAGCCGATGATTAAGAGAAAGAGGGGAATGTGGGAAGGTGGCGGAGGGGGGCTGCAGGGGGGACGTGGTTGTATCAGGTTCCTTCCACTGGGTGTAGATGTGGTCTTAGATTTCTCTCCGGGCTGCTGATTAGCCGTGCGTACGTGTTTGCGTGCGCGCGTGCTCAAGTGTGAGCGCGCGAGCCGGGAGTTGCACCGGAGGAGGAGACGAGAGGAACTTCGGCTTTAATTTCCCCCAGCTCCAGATATTACACCCCCGCGCGCTCCTGTTTTTATTGGAACGGAGACCAAAAAACACCAAGTGTTTATGATGCATTAAAACATGGCGGGGAACTTGAGTGTGGAATTGTAAATCTATACGTTTGGCTCCGTCTCTCCAAAGCGAGCTTAATTCTTTTATCGAGGATTTTGGCGTGTTTTACAAAGACTGATGATTGTAATGCTCCGTGAAATCATGTTTATCATCTTGATGTGGAGGACAGAGGTGAGAGAAGCAAATGGAGGCAGAACTTTGGAAATAAAATGGGTTGTGGTTGAAGCACAGAAGGAGAGAATTATTCTGCATTCCCCTAATGGACATTTGAACAAACAGATAGGTGAGGAGACCACATTACATTCTATTAAGACCACTTTTGTTGTCAGTGAACTGTTAATGATGTACAAAGGGAGTTTTGCACCTCTCTCCAGGACACTGCGAGCTTTGTGTTTCTCATTATTCTCAGGAAAGCGCCAACAGCTTTTATACCTGGAGACACATTAGCTGGCTCTAATTAGAGTAAATATTCTTCTGGTATAACAGCAGTATTGCCTCACCAATCCGGCAGCGATTAGCTCTGTGTTTTTCTGCAGGGCTGCTTATTCATTCCCGGCCCCTCTCCATCTCTCATTCTGCTGTTTTTTTTCTGTCTTGATCATTGCTTTCGCCTCTTCCTCACTCTTTCCCTCTCTGCACTCAATTTACGTCTCGTCTCTCTCCGCCTCTCTCTCTATCTCTCCCTCCTCACAGCAGGCGTGGAGCACCGCTAGCTGTGACAGAATCACACTGCCTGCCCATGCTCCACACACCTCCCAAGTTCATTATATCTGTACACACAGGCCATCTCTTGTAGGCCCTCATACCGCCTATGTCCCAGCCAAATGCAATGTGACAGCGCCGCCAAAGCCCTCATTTACGGCCATCACAGGACAGATTTCCCTTTCCAAGGCTCCCGTCTGCAGCCTGATAGATGGTACCCCTACTTTTTTCTTGCGCGTGCACGCTCCAGTGTTGTTATTTTGTGGGTGTGTGCTTCCACATCCCTCCATTCATCTACGTCTGCACCTGTGTTAGTCTTTGTGTTTGCAGCAGGCCTGACTTAGAACAGCGACGTTTCCCCTGTCAGTAGTGATCGCTGAAACAATGTGTTATGATATTACCGGGCTTTGTTTCCACTTACTCACACGCAGTGTTTTTATATCTAATGCACTCTGCATACGTTGTTCTGATTTCGTGCTTAACTTTCAGAGCGCTGCTCAGTTTTAAGTGCACGCTTCGTGCAAGACCCTCCATTCCTGTGGCGTGCTTATTGGAGCACCCTTGGGGCGGGCACATCTCTAGTTCTGGGAGGTGGGGGGGATGCTGCAGCACACTTCAGTTGGCGTGCACACTTTCTGATATCTTGTCTTTTCTTCCCTCTGAATTTTAGACTCCGAGTGGCCGCCCCAGGCATCAGTTCTGTGTCATACTGGGAAGGTCAAAAACAGACACACACTCATAGATTTCGAATATCTCCATCAGCCCTCAGAGGATCAGATTGTTTTACGGGAAATCATGTCACGGGTCAAATGATTGAATTATTAATGGAAGTGTGGTGCAATAACAATCGGCCCTTGTCTATTATGATTCCAACGTGATATTCACAGGCCCCCTCTCAGCCTGACTTACTATGTTACAATCCAAATCCAATAATGCCGACTCGGCAGAAGAATGTTTCCCCTCCTCCTCCTGCTATTGTTTCATCAGTCGAAGAGCGTCTTTAGTCTGTTGAATCCACAGGCACGAGTATTTCCAAGTCTCTCAAACCATATCGACTGCCGTGCCGTGTTTCCAAGGTTAAAGCAATACATTTTCATCAAAGGAGTCATGGTAAAGTAATCCGCGACCGTAGGACTCTTTCACAACACGCTGCTCTATGAAAAGTGTATGTTTTTGTGCGTACACTGAGTCTAATACAGTATGAGGGTGCGTAATCTAGCATTCCTTCAAAAAACTCTAATCTTTGTTCCTTTTTGCGGTGCCAAATATGGATTTTGTTTCTGAGCATAGCTGGAAATCAACCAAGCAAATCTAAGGCCTATTCATGATTCACATTATGGAAATGAAGGCAGACAATTCGGTATTCCCACATTTGCATATGTAAAGATCCACACTCTGAGAGGTACAAGTATTTTAACCTAATTTGAAGCACAAGAGATTCAATTGGAAGCAATATGTTGGTTTTATGATGTTTTGAGAGGGGCTCAGTGCAAGTAGAAGCACTTCTTTTCATTTTCCCTCGGGCCTGCTTCTCACACAGAGCCGGTATGGAAATGCATGTTCATGTAGGGAAAAGGGGGGGGGATGGTGATGGATTCTTGACCTCGACTCAGGAGGATTTCTCGGGTCTGTTTTGAGAATGACCGTAAAGCAACACGGGGGAAAGAGACGTTAGGTCAACCATTTCGCATTTATTATCTGCTGGTGCCAGAAAACACAACTCTTTTAGACATCCTAAACATAGCACACTGGACACATGGGCTGACAACTTCACTTAGGCAAAGGAAATCAAGCAGGCTTGTTAATGCAGCTGTTGAAAACAGTCCCATTAGGAGCAGTCACTCCTATGCTTTGTTTTTTAATCATTTGTACTTGCCTTTTCATCGTCTCTCCCTATTGGGTATGGCTGTGGGTTTTGGTTTTTATTTTTTTAATTTTTAAAAAAGAGAGAAATGAAACATGTTCCCAAACATTTAATGAAGGCATCTCTCTTCCTCTTATGACTCGGAAAAGGATATCACAGAGAATAATAGAAGAAAAGAAAAAGAAAAGTTGTAATAGGTTTCTTGGTTTCATGTTCCCCAACAAAGGCGCAGGCATGTCTAGCTTAATCAAGCTCGTTTGTGTCATTATGCATTCTCATTACAGCTTAACAGAAGTTTCCCATCTGGAGAAGCAATGTCGCTGTTTACAGTCCTCTCTTCCTCCCTTCTCCTCCCATTTCAAACCCCATAGACATTCTCCGAGGCCTAAATGAGCTTGAAGACAAAAAGAGCACTGTGTAGCGTTACACGGTTCTGTGTAGAAATGAGCTTTTTCCCTCATTATGCTCCTCATTTTATGGGAATAGAAAACAAAAGAAGACATATGTAATTACAGCATGAGCAAAGCATAAACATGCCACATACAATGAGGCTACGCTCTCGGCAGCAGGCTAATTGTAACTTTGCCCTTCTCCTTCAGTGCCTGAGTTATGCGATCGCTCACTTCGAGACCCAGAAAACACGCATATGTGCTCCTAAACATGCACGCACGTACGCACCCATGCTGTGCGTGCGCACCCGACCGAGCTTCACTTTCAGTTTCTCAAAAACGGGGACATTTCCCAAGGTTGTTTATGGTCTTTATTGCTTTATAGAGAGAGGCACGTGGCTTTAATGAGGGTAAATGACACTGCAGCTATTTTGTCAAGCACATGATAGTCACATAGTTATATCTTCTGCACTTTGCTCAAATAAATTTTTTTTTTTTTTTAAAGATTCTGAAGCAAGCAGCATTTTTTTTTAATGCAAACAGCGTTTGAGATTGCAACAGGCCATGTGTTAAAACTACTGTAAAGAACTTGCCAGTCACAGCCTTAAAGTCTCCTCAGGCAGTTAAAACCACAACACTACAACCATGAATGGCATCCCAGCCTTGGTCTACACACACATCATTCCACACATTACTCCCTTCAGCTCCCCTTTTGATGTGTCAGAGAGAGAACTAGCCACTGTTCCACTGTTTTTTTATTGCTCACACAGCAATGTGCGTGTACATATATGACTCTGTGTGTGTGTGTGTGAGTGAGAGAGAGAGAGAGCAGCAAAGTGTTTGCTCTTCAAAGGCAGCAAAGGGGTGTGCTACTTAAGGCCTATTAAACCTGGAGCTCTGTTCATTGTGGCTGGGAGAGAGAGCACTGCGTGCTGAGGCAGACAAAACGGCAAAGACGTACCTTTGAACTGGAATCATGTGGGAGCTCACATTTTCACAAGTGCTGCAGAACAGAAAACAATGTTTTGGAGAGTCCCCTGATATATATATATATATGTGTGTGTGTGTGTGTTTGTGCTAAGGACCAGCTAACAGAGAATCTGTTATGGCTTTGCCCCTGACGGTGTGATATTACAAGCTTGCAGTACATAATCCAACATACTGCAACTTATTAAAATATGACCATAGCCGCTCCCCGAGGCTACATAAACCGTCTCTCTCCCTCTCACACACACACACACTCACACTCACACTGGTATACATTCCTGTGGCACACATGGGAACGCACTGTCCATACTTCTGTCTCACTCTCTTTCTCTAATAGCACATTCTGTAGACCCAAGCTGCACTGTGGCTCAGCGGCTGTTAGCGCTGTTGCCTCACAGCACGTCAGCCCTGGGTTTGAACCTAGCGCTTGTGCGGGATTCATCTGGGGGGTCCATTTCCGCCATAATTAAGCCAAGATCAATATTTTCTCTGTATTTGCTTAACTAAGGCTTTGGCTTACAGTTGGAGTTTTGGCACTTCGCGGTGGTTGCCTGTTGCTCCTTAAACTCTTTTTTGAATAATCTTTATTTTGTTATAAATAATTTACAGAAAAAAGGCACAAAAAAGTACAAATATGACGGTGGGAGTTATATAAACAGACAGTCCATAAAAACATTCAAAAGGAAATAAAATCCAACATTCTTGTTGGTTTTAGTTAAACTATACCTATTTATTTTTTAGTTTTCCATTAAAACTAAACTTCAAGGTAAAGACTGAAACATGCTTAAAATGTATTAAACTATTTTTTGTGTGAAAATTTGCTGGTATGAATGTGATATATTGCATTAATCAGAAAACAATTGTGATGCTAAAGTGATGCTAATACATTTTTCATACAAAAAAAGTCATCATATTAGTCCAGATATCCTTACATCACTCTGCATTTCCTCATTAGTTATTATTAATTTCTGTCTTCCACAGTGTGTCTTTTTCTGCCCCTCCTTGAGGCTGGTTTCTTCCTGTTAAAAGGGAGTTCTTCCTTCCCACTGTCGCCAAGTGCTTGCTCATAAGGGTCATTTGATTGTAGGGTCTTTACCTTATAATATAAAGGGCTTTGAGGCGACTTGTTGTGATTTTTGGCTCCATATAAATAAAACTGAATTGAATTGTGTGGGAGCAGTTGCAGAAGAGAGGCATCACTGCTCACACTTAAGATGGGTTAAATACATAGAATCAATTTCCCCTAGGGGGATTAATAAAGAAAAAAAATCCAGGCATGAGCACACACTTTTATTTAAAACTGCATTTGAGTTCATATCCTGCCATGGGAAGAAAAATGTCGCCAACAAATCAATACTCTGATGGAGTTCCATACTTTCATTACACACTTCCCGCTGCAGCTAATTGTCCCACAAGGTGAAGAAAGGCATGCCTCAGGAAGAGCATACCAGTGTATATGTTACTCAATATCACTGGATGCAGCTGATAAGCATATCAGACACAGCTCTCTCTGTCAGGAAGCAGGAAGGAAGTGAGTCAGACACACCGAGTCTGATCTGTACCACAGACTGCAGTTTATGTATAGGGAATCTAAAAAACAGAGTGAAAGAATTATCATAACCTGCAGGGTGGTTTGTGCAAAGCAAAGTTTGGCTGGATTGATTTCCAAAACTCATTCCAAATAACAAGAAGCGAGTTGAGCGCAAGGACTGCAGTAATGATAGATATGCCCGTATTGGATTCTTTTATAGAGTGGGAGTGGAGCACTATTGTTAGATCATAATTCAGACAACCTGCTTCTTTCAACTATGGTGGATGAGTCTCCCAGGAGGGTACTGTTGTAGTCATCTGCATTATGTGCGTGCTTGCATGCTCGCACATAATGCATCCACATCCACCTAGACACACACATGCACACACACAATCTCTGGGCTCATACAATTTTGGTGTTCGTGCAGTCCCCAGGGCGCAGAGCAGGACAGGAGATTTATGTTCTCTGTCGTCCAGACACGGTTCTCCCGGCTAGCTCCCCACTCATTAGAGCTCCTACATGGTCATACGTGTTACTCTAACAAGCTGAATAAAGCCTCCCTCCAAAGCCTGATGGATTCGATGGGTGGAGTGAGTTCTCCTCATTGCAAGAACCCCGAAGGAGACGTCACAATACACCAAGCAGCGCAGCAACAACTTATCTCCATGGAAGCGGGGGGGAAAGGACTACGGTGTTGTTCAGCCATCCATCATGGTTATACACATTTATTAGGACTTAGTTTAATGATCCTTCCGTGGACATGGAGATGCACTTAAATTAAAATGTTTGGTTTGCGCTGTGTTGTGTGTAAAACTGAGGCGAGGAGCCCTGTTATCACCGCTACGACTGCAAGTGAAGCCAGAGAGCATGTTTGCTAATCTCTATAGTTACCAGATATGAAATGAGGGTTGTACTCATTCACTCTCGGTTACAGAGACCGGAGTAAACATGAAGGCAAAATGAACAAACAGATGAGTTGTTTGTGAACTGCTCTGCTCACAGGGTTTATCAGTATTGTTTCTAATCCGCCTGATAATGAATCCAGAGTCTATTTTGCAACCCATGCCTGACTGGTCATGGTATGTGCACGTGTCTTTGTGTCTGTGTGTGTGTGTGTTGATTACAGCAGAGCTACTGATATATCTTCCAATGAGAGCTGTTCGCATTGGTGGAATTGACTGCAACGTAAAAAGAGCTGTGCTTTGTTATAAATTTAATTTCTTGTGAAAGCTCGGGCAATAAGCGGTAATATTGCTGCCAATGAAGCTCATTTCATCTAAGTCTGCACCCTGGGATTTAATCAAAAATCCTTTAGCTGTTCGCTTACAAGTGTTGAGATCAGGCTCTCCACTACAGAGGAATACATTATAATGATTTCTGTAATGGAGACATATTGCATGTTCTCATGCTAACTGCTGAGGCTCTGATCAGGAAAAGGACTGACCAAGCCACAGTTAATAATCTCCCACTGGACTAGCTTTTTCTTCTCTTTTTACAGCCAAGGCAACAAAGTTGCACACAGGTGAAGGTTGCAATGAAGCAGCCATTAGTTGGTAAAGCGAGATGGGAGACAACCAGCCAAGCATTATTTACAACTTAGTTGGCGTAAGACGGGCTGAAGAGATGCCCCTACATGCTCCACACGGCCCATATTTCACACACAGCTATCAAGAAGTGGCAAATAAAATGTCTGCAGTCAAATTTTACAGACCAGTAAAGTGTAACTTAATAAAGGCGGTGAAATGCATGGTGCATTGACTGCCTGTGCAACAACATAGTGATTCCAGAATGATGGAGGATGCCATTAACAGCATCATTAATGAGCCAACTCAATGCCTTTGTAATCAAATGAATCCATTCAACGGCCTAACTTATTCAAACAAACAGCGGGGAGTGAAAAGAGAGGTGATAGCACAGCCACAGCCGGCAGTGCGTTCCTCCCAAGCCTTTCCTGATTAATCGCACTACAATTTTTGCGCGCTAGGTCATTCACCTCAGCAGTTCTGGCACTGAGAAGGAGTTGGATGGCTCTTGGAAAAAGCGCTGTTTATCATCGCACCAAGAGCAGGCGTTTTTTTTAATGTAGCACAAGTCAATTCATTCATCCTAAAAGTGTTTGAGTTGGCATGCGGCGCAGGTTTTTAAAAAGATATTTAGTGATCTGGGGAGAGTTTCACTTTTCTAACGCAACATCCAAAGTAAACCTTTTTCACTTCCAATGATAGTGGATCAGCGCGGCACAGACAGAGAGCCGTGCCATTGTAAATTAATCAGGTTTGTGGAGGAGAAAGAGAAAGAAAGCATTCCTCAAATGAGACAAACCCCAGCCCCAGCTTGATGCCGGCAAACCCTGGCTGTGTGATATGGCCCGCTTCCATTCTAGAGCCAAGGCAAATTTAGAGCTGATAAAGTTGGCCAGGTCTGTTACAGAGAACCTCTGCGTTATCACAGCTCCGGCCAATTGTCTGTACAGATTCCTCCACTTGTGCGCTTATCTATCACTCCAGGGGCACAGATGAGAGCCAATAAGTATGTAGGAGTATTTTTCTTTTAGGGAAATAACATTAAAGTCAAGTTGTGTCTTGGCTGTGTGATTGGGATTCCACCACTGAGTCACTGTCAGATTTGTGCCTTTTTTTCACCTCACTGGGGAATACAGTAAGGGAGACTGTTGTGTATGCAGTCTCTGTACAAGCTGCTCTGTCTGGGGGGACACCAAGCCAGCCTGGCTGCCCGGCCCCTTCATGGAGACAGTGCTGGGTTTAATTATTCCCAGCTGTGCCTCATCTCCCTCCCCAGCTGGGCTCTGCGTCCCAGTGTCCTCTGCAAGTATGCCACCTTCAGCGAAGTCAAGGTGAGACACAAAGATGAGTGTACCCACACACAGAGCCGGTGCTGGGGCTCATTCAAATCCACACAGACAGAATCTCCCCTGCATAGAAGAAGAGAGACAAAGTAGCATGAATTCCATTTGGTACAAAGGTTTAATTTAGTCAGCTTGCAGAAGCTGGCATTGTTCTGCAGGCTCAGTCAATTTGAATTATAATAACCGAGTTTTACATCAAATTGCACTTAGAGGCGTGTTATGTCAATATAAACAAGTGTGGCCAAAGTTATACCAGATGAACTAAAATAATATTTGGAGGTTTGTGTAAATTCCTCTGCAGTTAGTGACCGCCTGGAGTCTTTGACCCAAAGACATCTGCAGATCCTTTCAATCCACCTTCTCTACTGCACACACTTTTTCAGCTTTTGCTTTTTTTGTGGGCGCTCTCCACCTTTAGTCTGCTCCAAGAAAGTGGAATGCAGCTCAATCGGGTTGAGATCAGCAGACGAGGATTCCCCTCCTACACGTTTAAGGCCGATTCTGTTGTGTGCTTCAGCATTGTTGTCCCGCTGAATTGTGAAACGTCCAATATGTTTTGATGCGTTTGGCTCAACCTGAGCGCACAGAAATCCCCCAGCAAACCTCTGCATTTATCCTGCTGCTTGCAGCGTCAGTGAAATCATCAACGAATACCAGCGTACCGGCGCTAGTGGCAGCCGTAATGATGAGGGGGGTGCTTTAATCATGTCGCTGTTCTTTTTCATCCGCCTGACAGAGGTGAAGTTTTGTTTCATCAGACCAAAGAACTTTGTTCCACAACACTGCCTCACTTTTGTACATTTTTGTGAACTGATGCTTGGCCTATCTGTTTCTGAGTTTTACCAGATGTTGCATGCCTTCATCCTGGAGACCATTCTGGACTTGTGCAGCCATAAATGTTTTTTCTCTGCACTATTCAGATGGGTTGCCATTTTCAAGTTTCTTGTGTGCACAGGCTTTTTTTTTTTTTTTTTTTAGAAGGAAACCAACTGTTGATTTTACCTTTGATATCTCTCTCTGACAGATTCTGCCATGTTATCTCATCTTACTCTCGCTCTCTCTCTCTGAGCCACTTCTGAGCTCTTTTATGCATGAAGGAAACTTTGAATAAACACACACCTGGCTCAAAGGGATATTGTGGCAGTTTCCAATTACTTTTGAATCTTGCCGTCTGGGCACTGTGTGGTTAAAACAGCTATATCTCCCACACAATTTTTTTTCCATCACTGACACAAACCCACTCAAATTAATGCTGAAATTATTTCATTTCAAATTGAATATACAGAATCTCAGGGAGAAGGACGTGACAAGTGGAACTGTCCAAAAACTTGTATGTTTTTGTGCTTTAATTCAATTCAGTTTCATTTATATAACACAAAATCGCAACAACAGTCACCTCAAGTTGCCTTATGCTATGTGGCCCTATCTAGGCCCTACAAGACCCTACAATACTACAGAGAAAAGCCCAACAATCAAACGAACCCCAATGGACAAGCAGCTGGCAACAGTGGGAAGGAAAAACTCCCTTTAAACAGGAAGAAACTTCCAGCAGCAGCCATCTGTCACAACCAACCACCTAAAGTTGAGGAGAGGGAGACACAAGAAAAATGACTAGATTGCATTACTACAGAAACACAAGTGAGAGTATGTCAGGATAAAATGCTGTCGTCTTTATCAGAGAAACCATTTCCACAGGTATTTCTCCGTCTTTTTAAGAAGATCCAGAAACACCAGCATCGCTCTAAGTGTACCAAAAACACGGTCAGTTATCTCTTCCAGGTGTCCTTTACCAGTCCTTTTTGCAGCCTGTTGCCATGGTACCAAAGTTTTTTAAATAAAGGTTGAATTAAATTTGGTCTACTTTAAATATGTCGCCTAGTCTTAATGCTGTAAAACTGAGTAGTTGGATTTCACAGAGTCGGATAAATAGAAGGAAAAACAGGCTGATCATACCCCACCCTCACCCATATCTGACTTGTATTAATCTAGAGCTCTACCTCATATTGGGAAATCCCATAATCATCCAAAAAGAAAATTGAATTAGCAGTGTGTTCAAGGATCTCAGTCTCAGAACATGAAGTATTTTTTTGCTAAACCAGTATGTTACCGAGTTGCTCTTGTTTCCGTGAACGTGGCCTGTGCGGAAGGACAGCGACGCATTAATCATGCACACTTTCGCGTAAAACAGATGTGATGTGCTGAGATAACAGAGCAGCGATGCCGCATACTGTTTCCAGAATGAGACAAATGCTTGTGAAAGCTGTCCCTGCGTGAAGCTTTTGCGTGACCACCACTCTGGCAGTTTTGATTGAATCCCAATCTGACTGAGTTTGACTTGGTCCATCTGTGCGACTGTCCTTGGCCTTGGTTTAGGGTTTTGGGGTAGAAGGGAGGGGTGTAGAGTTATCACACTGAGAGGCTGTTAGGGTCATTACAACCCTCTGCTTCGATATTTCCATTTTTTTCCCCTTTTTTTTGATGGGAGCCAAATGTTGTGCTGGAATCCCTGTGTCTGTCTGTCTTTGTTCCTGTCTCTCACCATCCTGTCCAGGGCTATGCCAGCACAGCTGTGAGCGGCAGCGTGTAATAAAAATCTAATGCGAGCAGCTGCTGGGGGTTTAAACTGTAATGAGATGGTGTGTGAGATTACCACACTTCGCTAGTCGCTGAGAGAAAGCCTGGCACCCCTACAACACCGCCCCCCCCAATGGTACAATTACACTTTAGATATGGCTAATAGAATATCCACACAACGCCTGTAAGCAAGATGCATAATGAGCTTTAGCTCTGCCTCTTCTCCTTCTTTTTTATCTGTCTCTCCATCTCCCTCACTCTCTCTCTTATGCCCACAGCTGCACAGAACATCCACCCCCAAGGAGCTGCTGTAAACTGCGAGGGGCTGATGTAGGAAACAGAGACAGTGTTTTTGAAATCAAAGGCACGCCTAGTCAGAAGATTCCCACAGAGGGGGACAGTTTTTTTCTCCCCCTTTTTTCTCTTTTCTTTTTTTTTTTCAGGGTCTGATCGCTGGAAACACAGTTTGCCTTCTTACATCAACCCAACAAATAATTCAGGCCTCAAGTCATGAATAGTTGAAAGCCCTGTGTCAACTTCATTAGTCATCACGGGGGAGTTGGTGGTGGAGGATGTATGCATACCCACATGGTGCCCATGCATTGAATGGCAGGGTTACAATAGAAAGGAGGCTTGCTTTAGGTCTGCTGTGGAGCCTTTGTTACGAGCTACTTTATTATGCAAAATCTTTTTTTCCCCACTTCTCTGTTATTGTCTTGCTTATTTTTCTCTTCTCTTCTCTTCTCTTCTCTTCTCTTCTCTTCTCTTCTCTTCTCTTCTCCTTCTGTGTCATCCTATTATTAGAGCTCTCTATCCCGGGTTTGATACGATGAATGTAGGAACATAAAAGTCCTTGTTATGATTCCCGCACCTCTTCTGAGTCTCTCTGTAATGAAAGTTCAGGGTGTCTGGGTGTGAGGCGTACGTACCTGTCATAGCGGTGCTGCGATAATAGGCCCATTGGTGCCACCGCCTCATCGTGGCGGATGAGGAACTCCTCTGAATGCATGCAACTATTCATTACCTCATGCAGAAAGGCTAAACTCCAGATTCACAGCTCTGTAGGGCTGGATATTGTGAACGTGACCCCGGGGAGCAGGGCAGCGGAATTTCAATACGCCACTCGGCCAGTATTATTCCACACCTGAATGCAGAGCCTTCCAGACAATTAGCGGAGAATTATAGCAGGGGAGACGTTGGGTAATTTACAGAGTCCGTCTCGCCTCTGCCCCAGCCTTGGCCTTGCCATCCGTGCAAGGATATTACACATTTTGCACAGCGGGGAGATTGCAAAGTCGCTGGCAGGAGAAAGGAAATGGATGCTCTCAGAGTACTTAAATGGGAGCAAACTCCATTTCTACAGGTATTTAGGAGATGTCGAGTGAGGCGGCTCCTGCCTTTCAAAATCTTAAACATTACTGTGAGAAGGGTGCACATCAAGCCTGATGTCTGACTCCTTTTTTTTTTTCCTCCAGCTGCACTCAAACGTCTGCATTCCCTGCAGGTACCGCTGTGAGGCTTTACGTGCAGCAAATGGCCTGTCACTGTTGCCAACTGTAACTGTTTTATCAATCCAGCGCAGATGAGCTCCATCCCATTATAAATGCAAAGGATGATCAAGTCATTAAAGTAATGTTTGAGCCTGGACCGTGGATAGGCAGCCTTATCGGCGTATTCCACCGTCCCTTTCATTAGCCCACCTCATCTTGTTATTATCATCAGCAGCAGATATCGTCTGCTGCAGATAACGGTTGTCATTTAACCGCGCTGCAGCCCTTGATTAAAGTGCTCCATTAACTGACACACTGTTGTTATTTTGCCATGAATCCATCTCTTCATCTATACAGAAATTTGGGTGATTATGATACAGCATGAACATAATGGAAAGTTGAGCAGAATCTCCAATCAGGTGGCATCATCACCCTCGTCAGCTGCTGATAAGATTAAATTACCAAACATCCAAACAAATGCTCAAGCGAATGCATCAGTCAGCCTCACTTCTGTTTGCCTTGTCATCTTGTCGTGCGACGCCACGGCTCGCCGCTCGATGTGGAATGCTCCTTGCCACATGAGATCTTCTCAGTATCCCAGCCCTCTCCTTCCAAAACGTGTGTTCCAGCTGTTACCACTCTCCTGAGTTGTGAGGTTATAATGAGCATGGAAGCAGCTGCTTCCTCCTACAGTAGAGGCCCCAGCCTCTCTAATCCTGATCATTAAGAAAGGAAAGGGTGTGGGGAAGCCAGAGCGCGCAGACTTGTGGGCCTCGACACTCCAGGACAGGCTGCGGAGACTTGGGTTACTCGACCATTTTATTAGTCCACCCAGCAGGTATAACCCTATTGATCTGCCTGAAGTGGTAAAAAGAACCAACTTATGCAAGGCAGCTGGAGCAGCGACTACAAAGAAGCACTGCCACTCTGGTTTCCGCCTATCGTTGTCCAAAAATATTTGCCTCCATTACTCCACGAAGCTGCTTACCCGAGATTAAGACACAGTAGCCTGATATTTCGGTATTCTCCCAGCCTTAACGTCGCCATGCATAAACTCAATCTTACACAGAAAATATCAGATTATGAAATATTTATGTTCTGACCTTTCTCAGTAATGATTTCATGATTTAATTTTCTCTGGCTTTACCTTAAAGTGCTGAGAGAATACAAAACAGACCAAAGCACCAGGCACGGGCGGGGGGTGTAAAAAGATGATCTATAGAGACGATGACATTTGCATTCAGCTTGTAAATATCAACAACACTCAGGCAGATTATTCATAGGTCTAGACTTTCCTGTTCCACAAGTGTCTCTCACTAATCCTTCAGACATTGCCGAAGACATCTCTCTCTGTCTTTCAATTTCACTCGGATGAAACAGTAGAGTGAGCGATGTTTACAACACACCGATACCCAACGCAAAAGCTGGAAATAACATACCGTGGATGCGTCGCCATTAAAGCGAAATATATGCAAGCGCACAGCATGGAATGTACCAGTGTAAAGTTAATAGAGTTACATTTAGAATAACAAGCCCGCTCAACCTTGTCATGGTTCGGTCGACGCGAAACTGCACCCAGAGCTGTGTCTCTAACAAGGCTCTGTCTTTGGAGATATTTTATGTAGATTAGTTATATGCTAATTTGAAGCATGACCTCACTGTTTGCCAGAGAAAGTCTGTCTGTCTTTTTGATCTGCATATTAATGCCCAAAGAGTAGATGGAAGTTGAGACATGAAAAGGTTTAATAAAATCAGCAGGTAAAACGCGGCCTCATAATTAATCCAGCAAAGAGGAAGTCTTCTGCAGACAATGGCCGCACCTCAGATTCATAATTAGGCCCTTTATTGATATTCCACAGCCTCTCTGGCACATCACCTGAAACAGTGATTAATCTTTCACGGTAAGAAAAAAACGAGACGTGCTTAACTTCCTCCTGTACGACTGGCTTAACCGAGCAGAATCCTGAATTATCTCGACCAGAATCATAATACACCCCCCTCATCCCCCGATCCCCACGCGATAAATACACAAACTAGCAAAATTACTAACCAAACTCATTTTTCAGCTCCAAGCACAAACGTAGGTGAAGTTCACGGGACGGTGCAGCGGCTTTGTGTGTCATTGCGTTTGCTCTACCTAACCTCTCCTGACACCTGGAGTCAGGGACCCCCCTCTAAATGTGTAATATTCAATCTTCCTGACAGCTCTGCTAATGACCAGAAGGAACCAAAACAGAGGTAATAGGTGAGCCTCAAAATTGCTTTCAAATTATCCCTGATAATGATTCCCGTCCAAGTAATAAACTCTGCTGTATGAGCGAGTGTGTGTGAGTGGCGGTGTGTTTATGTCGAGGGGGGGAATGTTAGAATGGCAGGGCTAATTATCAGCACTATTAAAGGTAAGTACATCCAGCTGCATCCCGGACAAGTCCTAATGAAGGACAGCAGACGAGCTGGACTCTTTCATCTGTCTGCTGTTGTTGGTCAGCATCCACACCTCTGGACCACCGGTGTCTGTGCCACTCTGCTCCGACTTGGAGGAGAAAATTAAACATCGCGCAGTGACACGGGTCGTATTTCTTCAGCGCCTGCTTTCTTTTCCACTTGTCAAGCAAAGGGCGATTTTGTGATGGATTATGAAGTTTTCAAATGAAAAACTTGTTATGTTAGGTTGATTAATTCTCTTTCCCCCCCCTTTTTACCGTCTTCACTGGTGGATATAATACAGCTAGTCTGACTTTGTCTATCTGCGGTTTATTCTTTATTTATTATTACTTATTTATTTATTTTTCTGATAATAGCTCTAAAAAAGATACTGTTGTCACTCTTGCGTTGGGTTGCTTTCCCTATAATTAAACCATTAAAAACCCAGGTCTGCACTACACAAATTACACTTATTAGACATAAAGTAAAAATGTACTTTATCTGATGCGCATTTAAAATTGCTCTTTAAAATCCTATGATTTATATATATCATAACCGTATCAAGACTTTAATGTACCTAAACAATTAGAATGTAATATAAATGTAATATAAATGTATTTGGTGCTTATATAATCTTGTCATCTGTCCAAAATTACTTCCATAAGCTTTCAGATGGTGCCTCACCAAACAGCTCCAATAGAAGGATTTTATTAGCTGTGTAAAGTTTGGAGGACAAACACAAGAAAACACGTGAAATATGTAAGCGTATAAATAAATATAACCCAGTAATATTTTATAGACAAGGTGCACATATACATATATATAAAAATGGTGTTTCCCAAATGCTTTGTGCTCTGTAAAAAGACTGTGTGGGCTGTGTAGCCTTGGTCTCTTTATCTGTTTTTATAGGGGATTAAAGGCGTAACACAATAGGCAAAAAATGAAGCGTAAAAAAGTGAAACACACAGACTTCCACAGACATAAAACCAGTGTTACTGTTGGAAACATGTCATGAAGTATTCAGTTACGAAAAATGGTGTAATGTCAGAGTCCTCATTAAGACCCTGAGAGGCTACGATACTCAGCGTATACCTCCAGAAGTCTGATGCAGGGTATTGTAGTGGAAGCACTGTACAGCTAAAAAAAGAAAGAAAAAAGGCTGATCTGGTAGCTGTTTGGAGTGTGGCTCAACATGTTCTTACATCTGCTATTTTCCTGATCCGGCACCCTTGGTATTGAATTCTGGGGTACGTGTGATTTTTCTCATTTTGCCTTTTCAGATAGCGTTCCCATCCCGTTAGCATCATTTTCCAACATCTCCAAAAAAAATTTTTTTTCCCTTTTAAAAACATTCACGGCCTATATGTGTTTTCTGATCCGTCACCTCTGTGAGATTATCATTTATAAAGAATTGGCCAGGTTTAAACACAACAAGCGTTCAGAGGCTGTGCTCACTGTTAAACAGACACCGACAGGGATTGTTGGCAGTGGACAGGAAATAGCAATTTTTGGTGCAAAGTCCAATTTTTGCTTCGTCACACTATTTCCACCTCTGCCTCTGAGAGAGGGAGCAGTCATGAGGCAGGATGCCTGTCAGGAAAATGTGCATTTCAACCAACCCAACAAATGGGAGCTTCAACCAAGTTGTTGAGTAGTGACCCATAATGCCGCAGTGCCACGCCAAGCACACAAATCCCAGGTAACACTGAGTCAGAGGCTGTACATGTTAGTTAAGCTTGCAGCACTTTGTTTTTTCTACTTGGAAGACTGCAAATGTTTTTCATCAGGGTCATGGGTGAATATGGGGTCAGGAAGTTGTTTTATTTCCATAATCTATGCAATACATGGATTTTTTTGTGCGCTGCATATGATAACAAAAACGCTTATTCCCCTTTAGATACTGTTACATGACTATATAGGAAGTCTTGGCTTAAGATATTTTGTTCCACTGTGTAAAGCCTGCAGATCTTTTCCCACTATCTTCTTGTAGGGTATGTTTGGTGCCAAAAAAGTAAAGAAATAGTCTTTAAAAAAAATAGCCCTGTTTCTTCTGGACCGCAGCTCATTGTATTTACAGTGCTTCACTGTGGTTCGTAAGCCAAACAGCAATCCATCAGTCTCTATTTCTCCTCTAATGCATGTAATGTAGCAGTTTGTACATTTCTAATCAGTGCTGTGTATACATCACTGTCAACATTCACCACCCCACCGACTTGTTTCTTTTCTCAGATTACAACCGTTGTAGTCGGTCGTATATTTCCAGAGCTTGTGAATTATGAATGATATAAAATATTCAAAAAACCAGCACAGAGCAACAGTAGAAAGAGCTTCTCGATCAGTCGGGTATGCATGTGGTCTGTACTTACCTAAATGAGCCCAGAGCTGTGCATAGTCTAACTGTCTGACCTCTACGCTGCACATTTATTTTCCAAACATATGTTGGCTATTTCGGCAGCTCTGGACTGTGAAACTGAGACAGGAGGAGAGAGGTCTGTCGAACATGTGAGCATGATCTAACTGGCTGTGAATACGGGGCGAATGGACCAGCGGTTAGCGGTTGAGGAGAAAAGCTAGCAAACTGACTGACATGTTTTTGTGATCCGATGCAGATTTTGCAGAGGTGCTCTGTAGGACTGCGTAACCCCGGGCCTTGGGGCTATGAACTTCCAATCATTTCCGAAAATGCATGAGCGCACACGCACACACAGCCACGCACAATCCCCACCAGCATAAACACTCATGAGGTACAGCTGTTCTACTGTGTCTGATATTAAATGACAAGGTGACTTGGTGTCCTGTGGGCCACCTGAGAGGTAGGGCTCTGCAAGGGGGACACAGCAATCTATTCTCCTCAGTGCTGAGAGGAACTTACTCAAGCAGAGCAGCAGTTATTTCCCCACTCTGCTCTGCCCCTGATCCCTCCCCGTTTGCCTTCAAGTCAGCACCAGTTAGCAGTTCCTTCAGTGTGTGCACGCGCGTGAACATGTGTATGCGAGACTGCGCGCCGGGCTAATTTCTACCGCCGTGCACTGCAGTGTGTTACGAGCATTCTCTGGGATATTGATGTGCTGCATATTAGGGAGCCGAGTGAATCAGTGCTGTGCGCTGTAAATATTCTATTGTCACTTTAATGCCTCTGTCAATGGCTTTGTCCGGGGTAATTCTGTCCCCCGTAGCTTCCACACACTTCATGCGCACACATGCAGCCACTGAGACTGAAACAGAGAAAATGAAGGAAGAGAGATGGAGAGGATACACTCACACACACACTTTGCCTGAGGTTTTTTTCTTGCCGTCACAGATGATCAGGCCTAGTTCTGGCTTTAGCACAGCTCTGGCCAACCCCGGGTCCTGAAGCCAAACTGTTAAAAGACATTAAGTCAGCACAGAGACGCGCCACTGCTTCCTCTCTCTGCTAACCACAGGACACTAAAAGTGTGTGTGTGCATGTGCGCGTGTGTCTGCGCCATGGAGACGGAGAGACTTTGGGGCTAAGATCTGCACACATGTGTATCCTAATGAGTCTTTGCATGTACTGCCGCATGTGTAGCCCTCTCCTTGCTGAGGTCAGATAAAGCGGGGGGGTGGGGGGGGGGGGGGGGTGGCAGAATATTTGGAGCAGCCTTCCGGTCTCTCTGGGCTCACCACATGCCTGTCGCAGCTCAGTGAGCAGACTGTGAAAAGCTTATGTAAATGACGAGCCGCTCAGATGTGAAATCAGCTCTGTATTAAATTGTTTTGTTCCACTTGTCAGAGCTGATTAGTCCAAAAGCTCTCCAAAAGCTGCACAGGTATTGTGTTGATTGTATTCATATAGGAGCGAGTGCAGAAAGAAATGCGTGGAACACCTCGGGGAAGAGCATCTGTGTAGGTAGCGGGGTGCAATTGCCCTCTCAAGTGTGATCACTAGTCAGATATCTGATGGCAGATTAGTAGATTCTGAAGATGCTGGATGGCCCCTCACAGATGCACACTGATTGAGATCTGCCCCCATACGAATCCAGAAACACTCCACTTGTCTCTTCAAAAGAGGCCATTTTCACTCCATTACAAAGCCCCAGATCACAGGCTCCATTAGTCTAACCTTAGTTCACTTCTGAGAGAGCCTCAGAGCTACATCCCCCTACCTTGCCTTCCTCTGTTGCTCTCTCTCTCACACGCACATGCACATACACGCTTCTGGGATGCAGCACAGGTGACGTTGTTTTTTCAACTGAGTGTTCGAATAGTGGGGGAGAAATTAGAGTGAAAGAGAGAGGTATGTGAGAGAAAGCGGGGAAGCAGGTCTGAGAGACATGTGTGCAGAGAGAAAGAAAGAGAGGGAGAGAGAGAGAGGCAGTGAGAAGATTGCAGCACTACGTCTGGAGGGCTCCCAGCATAAAGCAGGTCTTTGAAAAGGGCAGACAAAGAGAAAAGGTCTCGGCCAAATACCTGAAAGAATGTAGAGAGGAAAGAGGAGCGCGGCCAGAGGGAGATAAGGCAGTTAGCCGCACACTGAGGCCAGCTCCTGTGCCATTGGATCGGGTTACTCCTGCTCGTATGTGCGTGTGTCTTCGCATGTGCTCCTCTGCGCGCTCGTCCATTTGAGCCGGCCGACCTCGATGCCGGCTCTGCCGACATTCCGGAGCGGTCTGCCTCTGTTCACGGTCCAGTGAGGTCGCTGACAAAGCTGTGATGGGCGAGGATGTGTGTGGCGCCTCCGGGGCGAGCCCAGGTTGGTCAGACAAGACCCCCGGGCTGCAGATGTGAGCCTCAGACTACAGGGTAAAAGAGGTTTAACAAAGTCTCAATATTTCTGTTAAACCCAAGAGAATCTAGGTTCCTGCGCGTCACTTTTTTCCTTTTTTTCCAAGCTCTTCTCCTGGGCTTCAAAGCATCTAAAGATGAGAGCCTTCTTTGAAAATGATTTTCAAGTCTGGGCTTTATCGGTGTGTGGGAAATCACCCTCTAGCTATTTTGTAAAGCTTAGGCACCTTTGAATATACTAACAGAACCTTAGGATAAAGGGATCTACTGAGCTACCATATTGGCAAGGCAAAACGAGGTGCAGACCAGCTTCTCCCCGCGTTGGGGTGGCAATGACAACAAATCCGTCAGGATATTAGAAGTGGATAATATGAGTATCGAAACAAATCTAAGCAGTTATTAGTTGTGATTGAGGTCTGATAGCAATTAGTCTCGCTCCGGCACACAGACTGACTCCTGTCTAATGATGTCATTGACCTTGTCACCTCGCCGAGGTCAAAGTGTCCATGTTAAACCATGCGTAATGGTTCCGTGTTTAGACTACAAGGGCCTGTCCAGCTAAATAGTGATGGATCGCTTCTTCTCGCTGCTGGTGGTGTGTGTTGCTTCAGATGATACGGGTCTCAACATGATACGCAGTTGATTAAATCAATACTCCAAGGAAATATGTGGTGAGCTCAATTTCAGTCCAATAACACAGGGGTTTTAGGTGCATGTGTGAGAGCATGCGCGCGTGTGCATGTATGTCTCTCCACGCGCTCCCCTGAGGAGCGTTTACACAGCACACAGAATAAAGGACAAGGACATTGTGTTTGTTTGCAATATGCTTTTTCAAATGAGGTCATCAGTAGGAAAAAAGAGAAAGATATCAGTGATCATCTGAAAACACATGAAAGCAAAATTCCCTTCCCTATCAGCGATGACAGAGAGGATGACAGCGTGGTTATTTACTGCCCCGGGTGTCAAAATCATAAAGGCGAGATGGAAAAATTACAAAAAACCCAAAGTCGGCTTATGCAAAAACTGGAGAATATTTTTCTATTTTCTCTCGCTTGCTTATTAGATTTGCTTGTGTGAACTGAATGAGGGAGGCAGTACATAAAGGATGGCACATGTGGATGCAGAATACAAGATCTGAAAGAATTTCCACCCATATGGCCACTGCTTTCTGTCTGTGAGCCGGACAGGTGCTGCCCTTAGGCAGTGAACGTTAACGAATACAGGCACGCTGTTCAAAACACAAGCAAAACAGGGCTAAGAACAAGAACAATCATTTGTGCTATTTTAGTCCTTACCTGTATTTTGTCCTTTTCTCTCTTCCCTTCTTTACTGTCTCGGCCCAGCGGTGACCCACAGCAACCCCCAGCCTAATGACTGCTGCAGTTTAACACTCATTAAAGGTGGTCAATTAACCAGAGGGCCCAGAGTCACTTTCATTAGGCAACTTGTAAAGGTCTATTTTAGTCTGGCTTTAAACACAAACATAAGGGGGGCAGACAGGACGGGTTGCTCGGTGCCTTGACCTCCAGTGCTTGTAGCTTTAGATGCAAGAAAATAAGGGTTGGGGAGGGGGTCGGTTAAAAACCTGCAAGAGGAAGAAAAAGAACCTCTGGAGAGTCATTTGTTTTGTTTGTTATTTGTTTTGTTGAACTGGATTCTGTTGGTGTTTTATGGAAACAAACTAAAATGGTAAAAAAAACAAAAAAGCAGTGAAATTGCTGAACAGAGCACAGAAAATGAGATCTCATGAGAGTGAAGATGAAAAACAGAGCCATCTGCGCCGAGGGTTGGCTCTCTAAAGACGATCTGGTCTCATTTCAATCCTTTGTATCACTCCTTTACAGTAAATCAAGGGAGAGACTTTTTTTTCTGTGGTTTTTAAGTTTTTGCGTGCGCGCGTACTTATAGATGCTCGCGTTCGTGCGCAGACACAAGAGCAACCACGCTAAGGGGAATGATTGTTTTTTTCCCCCATTCCTGTAACACATCTCAGAGAGAGTGCGTGCATGTGAGAGGGGAATGTGCAGATCTGGTTTTAGGCAGAAAGCGTCTCCTGGTCCCAGGCCTCTGGAGTCATCAGCCTGTGAAGGTCAAGTCTGATTCAGAAAGAGACAAGGCAGATTGGCATGGAAATGGAATCTGCTGTCTCTGTGCCAAACGTCCAGACTGACTGACTGGCCTCAGCCTCTCATCACATCCAAGTCTATCCTCTCATCGCACCGTGCACTCCTCCTCCTCCTCTCGCGGACGCCTCTGCATACCAATATCGGAATAAGACAGCGGAGGACGGGCTCTGAAACAGGCCTGTTTAATAATCACGATGTCAAACAACGTCCGCATGAAAAGGAAACACGAATACAGCTGTTAGTCGAAGCTAGGAACCATCTGCTAAAAGCAAAACTGTCTCTTCTTGCTGCCTTTTTTTTTTTTTTGCATATGGCAGATTTAGCCTTAAGACATTTCTGAGGCAGTTATTTCATAATGAAACAAGAAATGCACTTATTGTGCTAATGGATTCATAAGCAGCTGCTGCTAAAAGATATTGTTTAAATGTTTATTATATCTTTATGAGAGACAGCAAGTTAGATGAGTTGCACGATGGCTAATGGCTGGTATGCGAGTGTGTGTGTTCTGCTGTTGTATGTAATGAGCATGCGCTTTTGATATGAATGAGTGCAGTGAGGCGTGAGATGAGTATGTGCCTGCTGGTATGGAACGAGTCCTTGCACTTCTTGTGTGTGTGTGCGTGTGTGTATAAATCTGTGACTGGACTGTATTTGTGTGTGTGTGTGTGTGTGTGTGTGTGTGTGTGTGTAAGCGAAGGAGAGAGGGAGAGAGTGTTCACTGGGCTGAAATGGGTCCCTGCCCTTCATGAATATTCAGCTGCTCTCCCCCCACCACGTTCTACTGATGTCTCACTGATGTCAGCTTGCGTGTGGGAAAACGAGTTGGCCCAGTAAAACAGCACTCCCCTAAAGCTGTTCTTGCTGCTGCAAAAAAAGGGGATGTGCTCTCTAGGTCATCCCCGAAAATGCAAAAAAAAAAAAAAAAAAAGTGTGCCGGTGCAGAGCCAGTAACAACATACAGATGAGCAAAATGTTCTTGATCTCATGTGGCACTCCTAAATCTAGGGCAGCACTTAGGTCACATGTTTAGGTCAGTCACCCTTCACTCAGAGATCCTCTAATGCATCCTGTCAAGCACCGCGCAGCCACGGCACGTCTGCGGACGCTCTCTTGATGCTTCCCGGCTGCTCTTCTCCGTTTTTCATTTTTTCTCTGTGTTTGTTAAGCTGAAAAGCACCGATATATACGCTGTCTTCAAGTCGGGTGACATTGAGAGATCCTTCACCGTGCCGCTGACTCGGAGACGTTATTATTCTGACACTGTCGTCGTGGAACGGATTTCCAGACAAAAACACAGTGGCATGCGCAGACACACACTCCACTCTGCCCCCACAGATGTTGTTCAGTATTTAGGTCAGTTAGTGTGCAGATGGGTGGTCAGCCACGCTTGTATTAGCTGGGGTTTACAGGAACTGATACAATAGGCCAGTCAGCCCTCAGTTGCCACCCTGGAGAGACCGGAAGTGCAGCTCTTTATAATCACAACGGACAGTGTTTGCTTACGGACACCAAACAGCATTAAGGACCAGTTAATGACTGTAGCCAGAAGATTTAGACTGCTGTGAAAATTTAATATACTTCTACAGTACTGTAGCTGTGGAAATAAGATTGCTCATATGACTAAGTACAGCTTACAGCATGTTCCTAGAGGCAGGCTATTCCTTTTTTTTTTTTTGGTATTACTCTGCACGGGGGCCATAAATGCACAGACCACTAAGCAGAGACTGGCACGCGGTAGAGGACAAAACATTATTACAGTCTGTGTTGAGGAAACTGGCAATCAAATACAAATGGAAATGCAAAGTTACGAGAGAGAAATCTGTGCGGCAAACTAGGCCGAATTTTTCATTTAAAAAAATGATCCCACGGGTTTGTATGTGTGATATGAAGTTATAGAAAAGATACATAAATGAAATCCCATGCCAGCAGTTCTCAACGAGTCATCACTGAGCCATATACAAACCAAAAAAATATGGAATACTTTGAGGAATGGCGTTGGGTGTTAAATGCGCTGCATAGTGATGGTGGCGTTAGTCATGTGTTTGCGCAACCATGACCACAATGATTCTTCCTCGGGCTCAGCCTTGTGAGGCTTATCTGTGGTGACACTGTCACTGTGTGACCAGTAAGCAACCACCCATCCATTTTGCAAATGGACTATGTAAAGGTCATGCATGTAGTGCTGGCTGACTGGCAAATGCACAGCCTGGACATGGAGGGGTTAGAAAATACATATAGGAGACAGACTGGTCAAAGGGACCTGAAGTCTATGACAGAGGCAAAAGCAGATATTAATGGACCACAGATGCATAGCAGTAGGTAGGGATGCAAAAAAGTGACAGGAAGAAAAGAGTCCAAACTACTATACAAACAAGAATGGAGCTGAAACAGTAACTCATACACAATGTAGGCAAACATCTGGACTAATTATTAGCAGCTTAATGCAGCATTTATCAAAAACAATGATGGTAAGGATATAATGCTTAAATATATCAGGTACATATAGAAGGATAGAAAATTACAGGTAACATTAACAGTCTCAGTAAGGTGCTGGACAACAATGTGCTGCCGGCATTGATTCTCTAGTGCAGTACTAGAGGGATGAAAGACCACTCGTCCAAAGAATATTCCCTCATTTGGTGTTTTGATGTTGTGTGCAGACAGCAAAATGCACCGTGTGTTGCACTAATTAAATCTGATGCAATCTGGTGGCTGCAAAGGCTATATCCACCCACCGGCCACTTCATTAGGTACTAGCACTGGGTTAAACCCCCCCTCTTTGCCTTCAGAACTGCCTTAATTCTTTGTGGCACAGAGTCAACAAAGTGCTGGAAACATGGCTCAGAGGTTCTGGTTCATTCTTACATCATATCACACAGTTGCTGCAGATGTGTCAGCCAGCACATCCAATTTCCATCCCATGGAGGGCATTTAAGTACAGTGAACGCCCCATCCTGTTTTTAATATTATTACTTTATTATTTTTAATCTCTGCCTCTCTTCCACAGCATGTATTTCCTCCTGTCTCCCTCCATTCACCCACAACCAGTTGTGGCAGGTCGATGCATCTCCCTCCCTTCCTGTCAAAAGGCAGTTTTTCCTTCCCACTGTTGACAAGTACTTTTTCATAGAGGGTTACAACATACAGCACCTTGAGGTGACCATGTTAAGGTTGTTCCTCAAAAAAGTAACATATTACACATTACATTACTTTTTACGTTACTTTACATTATCGTTACTTTTCTTAAACACAGTGCAGTACGTTATTCAATTGCTCGCTGGAGAAAGTATTTAGTTACACTACTTTATTGTTACTCTGTTAAATGCACTCTCTCATAATTACTAGTTTACAATATTAACCTGAGGCTACAGTCCCCCACACCAACACAAATGGGTACCTTTTCTTTTAGTGTTCATGTATGAACGCAAAGCCGACAGCATAAAGCAAAAATGAAAACCAACCCAAGAAGAATTCAAAGCTATTGCCACAGTGATTCTACTTTAAACACATGAACAGGTAGAAACACAGACTTCAGCCCAACTACTCATCAACTTGTTACCTGTTGAAGTTCAGGGTCTGGCTGCTGGGCTGGGGTCAGGATTCACTCAGCTTTAACATCTCCCTAGGCTCTTGGTTAGCTTAGCGTTAGCATGCTGCCTGCGCAGATGCTTGCAAATAGCAGAAGTTGTGTTAGCAGCATAACGCAGGTGTTTCTGTCCTGGATGCAGTTTACATTCTGCTGTTGTGCTCTTATCGTTTTGTTGAATATAAATAAAAGCAATGTCCACATCTCCACTCCTGAAAAATGCACATCACTCTGCCATTTTCGTCCTCCTGGCACATAAACTGAAATCAGTGCACAGGAAGAAAAGAAAGCATGCTTGTTTGATATTTTTCTTTCTTTCTTTCTTTCTATGCTCCTTGCGTGCAGATAACTGAAAAACCTTTGTAACGAAAGTAGCGATATAATTGTAACAGTTTCTAATGCATTACACCCCACACTGATGGTAGGCTGTGGTGTTTAAAAGTGTGCCAAGAAACTATCCCCACACCATTACACCACCGCCACCACCCACCTTGACTGTTGATATAAGGAAAGAAGGATGCATGTGTTCATGTTGTAGCAGAAATCGAAACTCAACAGACAAGGCAATGTTTATCCAGTCCTCTGTTGTCCAGTTTTTATTAAGCCTGTGCTGCTTGCACCCTGAGTTTCCTGTTCTTACAGGAGCAGCACATGGTGTGGTCTTCTGCTGCTGTAGGAGAACTGTTTCAAGGTTTGATGTGTTGGCTGTTCAGAGATGCTCTTCTGCATGTACCTAAGAGGTAACAAGTGGTTATTTGAGTTACTGTTGCCTTTCTATCGGCTCAAGCCAGTTGGACCATTCTCCTCTGGGATCAACAAAGCTTTCTCACCCAGAGAGCTGCTGCTCAACTGGATATCTTCTTCTTTCCAACCCTTCTCTGTAAACCCCAGTAGATCAGCAGTTTCTGAAATATTCAGACCAACCCATCTGGCATCAACTTTTCTTCCCCATCTGATGCTTCTGTTGAAATTTGGTCGACATGCCTAACAAAACGACTGGTGATTGTATATGATTTAGCCATTATGTGACATTAATGCCATGTGGATAGGAGCATTGCTGTTTTAGAGACATCTTAGAGTTTCATTAAAGGTTAAAGGTCATCACTTACATAAATTTGTATTGATTTCCCCTCTTTCTATGGGGTGTGCCAACAAATGCTCCCCAAAGATTTACAGAGCCGTCACATCCCCTCACTGAATGCACCCAGAGTTAATCTTCCTCGCTTTTCTGCCTGTATTTAATTTGTGTTTAATATTTTTTGGTAATTATATTTTTTGTATATTTTTGTTGAGTATTCTCAAGGGTTCTGGAGACTTTGTGAAACATTCATTCATTATTCACTTCAGATTAAATACCCTCAGGTTTTTGAGCCACTATTTGACGGTTTCTGTTTAATAGTTTCTTATTGCTATTCGAAGTCTCATTTTAATGCTGTTAAAATGTTTATTTAGTGAAAAAAGTTTCTATTTCATTCAATGTTTCTTGTATTTCTTCAATATTGTAAAGCTTTTGTTTAATTTCACTTAATATTCTCATGTTTTTGGCTCAGTTGTGCATTTGAGCAGTGATTTCTTATTTTTTGTCATGTTTGTCTTCCTTCAGTGCCCTTGAGTTCTCACTCTTTGAGTAATCTACATTTTTTATTATTAGGCATTTTCAGATAAATATAGTTTATCATTCAGACAGACTCAGGAAATGTAAACATTTCTCAAATATTCTGGTGTTTTAATTCCAATGTTTTTATTCCCCAGGCATTCTTTAAGATTTAAGTTTTCTTTCTTGCTACCCGTCAGTCACACGAGGCCAGGGCGCAAATGATTAAGCTCGAGGTCCTGAAAGTAAAGTTTCGTAAACACCAGCAACACATGAAGAGAAAAAAAGGTGCCATTATTTAAAAGTAGAAATGTGTGTCTGTATTTGCAGGGGTGACTCTTTTGTAGTGTTACACATCAAGAGCAGTTTGAGTGAAAAGGGGGGGGAAATGAGAGAGACAGAACGAACCAAAGCTTCAAGGCATAATACTGTAATTGGAAAATTGTGCAAATGCGTTTTGGAGTCATGTTATATAAATGGCCAGCAGAGATAATGCCTGAGATTCGAGGCATGGCCTAATTGAGAGTAGGAGATGGAGGAGGAGAGGGGTGTTGATGCTGAGGGGGCAAATGAAGTGTGGGTTTTAAATTGGGAGAAGAAAATGTGGATGGAAATGGCGTTTTCAAAGACATGGGAGGGCGGCACAGGGAGAAAAAGAGCCGTTTCTCTTTAAAGGGGAGAGGAGGGAAAGAAAGAAAGGGAATAATTCCCACTTTCTCCCTTGCTCTCCACACCTGTGACCCAGCAGCCAAGCGGCCCCAGCTATTTCTCCAGGTTTTTTCTTCTGTTTTTTTAATGCATACAAGTCTCTTTGGTTCCCTCACTCTGTATGATTGATGAGTCTCAGTTAGACCTGGATCCCTGCCACGGCCCAGGCCTGATCAGGCATGTTCTGGTCATAACAATGCCATCAATATGTGGCTGACGGCTGTGCTTGTGCATGTGTGTGTGTGTCTGTGCATATGTGAACGTGTGTTTATAGTGAAGCATAAAATAGAAACATACCATAACCCTTAAGAACCAAGATGCTTTAGTGGAATTTCCGTTTCCTGCCCCTCCGAGGGATTAAAGAGGAATGTTGTTTAGACACAGTTCCCCCCACTGATTGGAATTTGAATCACATTAATGAGCCCTTTCATGAATGATCTAAATGTTACTGTTTGACTAATGAACTCTCTTTTCATGTCTCCCCTTCCCCTCCCCTCTCGGTTTCCCCTTTCTTTGTGCCATCTCAGGTTTCCTCCGTAACCCTGAGATTGACCAAAAATCTGCTTGATATTTGATGAGCAGCATGTGATGAAAGGCATTAGGAGGTCTGCATTATTTATGAATGGCGAGTGATGCATTAAGCCATTAAATATGTATATGTACATTACATGAGAAAGAACATGTCCCGTTGCATGTCATATTGATTCTGGTGTGAGTTACGAGTCTTCTGTATGATGCCTATGAAAAAACATTAAGAGATTGCACACCAAAATCACTTAAGAGCTCTATTGACCGCCTTTCCCTCTGGATCCCCCCGGTCACAGTCGAAAAGTTGCAGAGTTCTGAACCCGCTTGCTTCACCAGATCAAGGGTAGCGTCTGCACGCGCAGCAGATTTTGTGAGCAAGAGGATTGTGTGAAATAACGTGAGGGGGGAAACTAAGATGCGGTGCCAGCTTACACCGTTCGAGGAATCGTACCAATGTTCCTAAATTCTTTCCATCATCTGGCGCGGTGTCGCTTTTCTTCTCCAACTTTATTTTTCCATCTGTGGCTTCGTGGCCTTGTCAGAACTGCAAATGGCTTGCCTAGTAGACAGCGTTGTAGGAAGCAAAATGATAAAAATCTGAGGCAGATAACCACCGGCAGAACTGAAAATAAATTACTCAGTGCAAAGGGAGAAAAAACCCCCATTAAGCTGTGCTTCTTCACCTTAAAAGACCCTGCTCTTGTTTAGTTTACATCACTGGTGATAATAATTAGTATGGTGGCCACACGCTGTGAATTTTTTAATGCATTTTTTTGTCAGCTTGAAAATAAAGTTCAACTCCATTTCACAAATAAGACGTGAGTTTGCTTGTTGGGCTTGCTGACTAAGTGTGACGTTAGACTCTCCAATAATTCAAATCTTTTCCACAGTCAAAAAGAAAAATCTTGGAAGTCCTCTTCTGAATTAGTATTCATGGTCATGGATGAATATGTAAGTTAAATTGTTCCCAAGCCACCACAAGCTGCTGGCAGTTTCTGCTTTCCCAGGTGACTTGTTTCATCTATAAAGATGTTCCAGCCGCCATGCTACACGATTAAAAAAACATAAGACATGCACATACTTACATCAAGTGGGAACTCGTGAGGACGGGGTTCAGCTGCTGACAAGTAAATAGACAAAACCAAGATGCAATCAAAAGGATGAATTACTGCACACTACAACCACTGTATGCTGCCAGAGAGTCTCCTAATGCTGCAGCAACATATGCAGCGAGGACACGAGGCTAATATTTGATTTAAGGAATGACGAGGAAAAATGCTGCAGTGCACGCTGCAATGCTATTTTTTCCCTAGGATTTTTTTGTGTGTGTGTGTTAGTGAGAACAACAGAAGAACCCCCGTGGCAAATCCGTGCACACACACACAAACACACACTTGCAGAGTCACAAACACAGAGACATACACAGAAAAAACATGCAGTCACACACAGTAGCTCAGTGGGGGGAAGGATTTAATAAACCCACAGTAACATGGATCTACGGGGGTGTCTCGGGACCGAGCCAGGAAACCAGATGAATGTACCTGCCCTCGGGCACAGAAGGAAACAGCAAGGGTTGGGTGGGTGGACTGGAGTGAAGGGCTATAGTGTGTGTGTGCATGTGCATGTGGGGGGGGGGCAGTGAAGCCACAGGCACATTAAGCCTCTCATTGCCCTGACTTTTTCTTTCTTCTGCCATCAGTCTCTTCACTCGCCCACTCTGTCTCTGCTCACATCATCAGCCACAACGAAAGCCATGCCTACAAACACTGATGTGTTTGTCAGAGAAAATGCCCAATCACTTTAATAGCATTTCATGCCATCTCCGCTTTCACCAAGGACTTGGAGTTTGCTCCTCAGTCGAATAAATGGGGACTGTAATTTCAGACAAACGCAATGGAAATGCCGAGTGCAGCCAATCAGATTTAATCATGTATGAAGAAATGTAATTCTGGAGGACACTGGGGCAGAGCGGGTTGATATGGATATTAGTTACTATGCAAAAAGGCGTGTCCATCCTCCCCGAATATGAATTTATGAAGCCTGCTTGTGATTTCAATCTGACTAATGTATCAGAACAAACCCATCTGTGCAGCACTGACCCCTGAGGTGAGGGTTTTTGGAGGGGTTTGGAGAGGAGGGGGCACTGAGAGGGAAATGCTTCGAGCGTGGGCGACTGGTTTGTGCTCCCACCATGTACGAAGGTGGTCAGTGGGAAGGCAAATTAAATCTTTTGCCCACATTCATAAGGCTTTGAAGAAGGGGGGATGAGAAAATGAAAAGAAAAACATCACTCCAGACCAAGTTCCATGGGAAAAATTTTATTTATCAATATGCGGTAGTTTCCAAACTGGTGGAACGTTATTTCCATTGTAGCTGGTGCCAACAGGTTATGCTGAGAAGCTGCAGAAAAAAAAAGTGAACGGCAAAATGAAATAAAAAACAAAAAACAAAAACTCGACAGCTGTGATTCAAACAAAGGGAAACGAATGCAACAGGTTCTGCTTACACATGCACATTGAAAAATAATACTGTGGCTTTGAACAATAGCAGAAATCAACCTACAGTGAGGCTCATGCCACGAGCGACCAACATCCTTGTGCTAAATTGGGAAGGGAGTGATGACAAAGGAGAGGGGCGGAGGGAGGGAAAGAGAAGGAGAGAGCATCTTTAAAACAAAGGACCGCCTGGGAGATAATGAGTGGTGTAAACCAGATGATTTATTGGTGAGCGCAGTACGGCCACACACTCATACATGGCCTCCTTTTCTCCTCCTTTCTCTCCCTCTCTCTACATCTCTCTCTCTTTCTCAGTCTGGCCCGACAGACTTATTAAAACTGAGGAAAGATTCATCTTTGCGGGCCCAGAGTGTTTTACATCTTATAATGGAGTGGAAGGTGCAGGTAACTCAAAGGCAGTGGAATAACACAGTCTTCATATGCAGAGTTAAGTGCCGTCTCCAACAGGGAAGGGCCTTATCACTCACAGCTTCAGCGTGACGCATCCTTTTCAAAGCCACTCTGTGACAAAGCTTCAGTCCTGAACAGCTTCTAGTACAATTTGTGTTTAATGGCAATGTAAAAAAAAATAAAATAAAAATCTGAACCCCATTTTTTTTCTTTTTAAAACACATGTGGTAACAAAGAGTTTTCTTTATTTTGACAATACTGGACAAAGCTGCACAAAAAAGGCAGCTCATGTGAACTTTTGCAATATTAACTCTAAAGGAAAAAGTAAATAAAAACATGTTGCAGAGACCAAAAAAAAAAAAAAAAATGCAAGGATTCATACAAAACACACTTTAAAAAGACAGCTATTTACAAACATCCTCCATTACAAAAATCTAATCTTAATTTTTTTGTCCTCGTGAGCAGTGTTCAGGTGAAATTACATCTTAAATCGGGCTCTATCCATATATTTACATTTACTGTTTTATACCCACCCCGCCCACCCCCCAAAAAAACAAAAAAACTTGAATAACATTAAGTGGTTTACTAGAATGAATGAAAATGAGATATGGGTTTGTGGTAATTTGGTAATGACTCCCTAAGCTGGTGTAGGTGAACGGATGCGCGGCGATCCGAAACAAAAATATTTGATCTAGATGTGTTTCGCAGAGGGCCGCTGAGGGCTGCATGCTGAGTTAAAACACAGGACCACAAAAGCACAAGCAGCTGTTTAGGTTGTTAACTCTGAGGTTAACGACACGCACAAAAAAAAAAAAGCCACTGGAGTCTTCCCAGAGTCTTCAAGCTGGGCTGCCTTTTAACTCAGCAGTGTCTGTCGGTGGATGGCAACAGTATGTGGCAGCGGATGATGGGTGTCTCTACCGGTGGATAAACATTAACCGGCAGCCTGACCGTTTGACTGGAGATAAACCTGGACCCGTCAGTCTTGGTGTGTTTGTGTGTGTGTGTGTGTGTGTGTGTGTGTGTGCGCGCGCACATGTGCGTCAAACGTCAGCTCATGTCTGCGTGCCTAGGAATGGCTGTCCTTATCTGCTCCCCTCTCCTCTCGCACATCATTAACCGGGACTGCGGCACTCTGTACTTTGGCAGCCACACTGTTTGGAGCACCTACTTCCACATTCTCCCCCCCCCCCAAAAAAAACCCAGGTCTGTTCAGAGGCTGGACCACAGAAGGGTACACTTACACACACTCACACATGTGCGCATACGTACAGAAAAAAACTGCAAATATAAGCACAAATAAGCTTCACACATATGAGCACCTACACGTTCAGCAGCGAGCCTCTGCGTGCACACACACATCCAGCCGCAGTAAATCCTGTTCCCGCTGCCCTGGGCTGTGTGATAGCTGGTCTGCAGTGTCCTCGCTGGCTGAGCACCTTGACTGTGGAATAATTTGCGCGGCATTTTTATTCACAGCACAACTGGTGAGAGGAGGGGGGGTGAACGCTAAAAAAGCTACCTCCGCCTCACCCGTCACCCCCTCGTTCCCACCGCCATCACCCTCGCAGGTTAAAGCCAAGTCACAGGAACATTTTCTCTTCTAGCCGCCGCTCTCACTCTCCCTGCTCCCCGGCTGGTGAGTGTGGGCATGGAGATGGCACACAGATTAGTCACACGCTGGCGACACCACTAACTGTGCACTCCACTGACTCATCCACAGATGGCAGCCAATTGGCATCTGATAATACTGTAGCTCTGTGTTCAGCTGTAGCTCTCCATCCAACTTATATATAGGGCATCCTACCTATGTAGGCCAGCCAATCAGTGCCAGCCTACGCCCACCTTGCCCAGGCAGCGAGCACGAAATTGTTTGATGCTTACACTGTGGTTCCAAAAGCTAGAATAAACAAATATCAACCTGCCTGCTGTCTTAAAAACAATCGCCCTGAAAGCTCATCAGACACAGTAAAGATCAGTGCCAACTGGAGCACTGAAAGGGTTTTGCAAGAGCTCGGGCTTGTCTCTCTGCAGGCGCGTCGTTCTGTCTGTGTGTGTCATTTTTGAAGCTTGCAACAGTAACCTAGTGTTCTACCTCTAAGCCAATAAGGCTTCTCAGATACCAAACGGGTCTGGACATGTCCAAACACACTAATGGAAGACACACCCTGATAAAACACACACATACACACAGAGAAGTCGTAATGGTAAAGCTCATATCGGGCCAGCAGAGATAGGAGTATTCCTGGAAACACACATACACACATAGACACACCTTGACATCAGCAGTCCAGGTCAAGGTATTTCCTTACGGGGAAGGAAAAGAAGAAAAGAAAAAAAATGGGAGCAGTGGATGATATGGGTGATGAGAAGATGGAGCAATAATGGTGCTCTATGTAACTCTATACATTGTGCACTTGTAGGAAAAGTCTAACAAAATACAACTGCTTTGTGAACTGAATCGGGGTTCAAGGAAATCCTCCATCAAAAATAGTAAGGCAAACATCAGAGGTGCGAAGGGAGAGGAACACATTATTTCACACACTGTGTCTGATACCTGAGCTATCTGGAGAGTTTCCTGGCCCAGCACGGAGCCCCGACTAACACACACGCGTGCGCACACATGCACAGAAATGCACGCATACACACACACACACACACACACACAAACACACACACACACGTTTGTTTTGTAGTTTGTTTTTTTCCAACACTTGCACACAAACTGCAGGCCGAGCGGTGTTCGGGCCTGCGTCTGCCTGCTCCTGCCTTAGTGTGCTAGGGTGGTGTGTTTAACTGGGTGTAGAGCAGACTTTGGGGAACTGAGATAAGTTATATCCCGTCCCTACAAAGGGACAGCGAATGACGAAGTTTGAGTTCCATCTGTTGGTGTCTCCCCCCGCAACCCCACCCTCCTCGCGGTCAGAACACAGCTGGGAGAACGGTACGGGAGGTGGGAGGTGAGGCAAAGTGTGGGGGAAGAGGAGGAGGAGGGAAGAAGGTGGGGATTGTCAGGCAAGCCAAACAAACAGAATAAACCTCTCTGTCTCTCATCCGTCAGCTCCTAACCCCGCTGGTTACTGGTCAGTGCACGGTTCTCCAGATTTGTGCAGCAGGTGGTAGAAATAACACGGGCTTGAAGAAACATCAAGCTCCCCGAAAATGCAAAAGGAAAGTGTCCTTCCCACGAACTTAAGTCAAGCGCTCCTCTCTTTTTTCCTTCTCTCTCTCTCTTTCTATCTCCTGACCGCGACGCCGGCTGCGCAAAAGCGCGTCAGACTTTGTAGTAGATGTTGGCGGGGCTCTGCGGCGGCATCTCCTGGACTATGTAGACCGGGTGGCCATAGTCGCCGCTCACCTTCTCATAGTGAGGGCAGTAGTTGTTCTCTGTCCGCAGCGGAATGATGATGTCGCTAGGCTCCGTCCCAGCCGTGCCCCCCGGCAGCTTGGGGTTGGACAGGGTGCTGAGGGACAGCGCGGAGGGGCGGGGCTGCGAGTGGGCGTTTTTCCTGGCCCGCTTGCGCATCTTAATGAGGAGGATGACGAGGAGGAGGATGAGCAGGAGGAAGATGATGCAGCCGACCCCGATGACGGAGAAAAGGGCCGCTTTGGACCTGAGGAAGCCCTCTGAATCTGAAGACCCGGACTGGTCCTGATTCATGTGGTCTAGAAAACACACATAAAAAGAGAAAAAGGGGGTTTAGGGAGTGTATAAAAAATTATTACCGTGGAAAGAAGGTCAGGAAAATGGAGAATATTGTAATTTATACTTTTTCCTGTCTGACTTCTTGGAGAAAAAGAACGACAAGTCTTCTTATCTTTTTTGGGGGGGCCCATATTTCTGCTATTTCACATTTGGCATTTGTGAGATTTATTAATCAAAAAGATCAAATGCATACATCAGAAACCTGCTTGTCATGCGCTCTGCAGAGTTGCATTTGGCCATGTGTAAAGAATATGTGGTGGTGGTTGTGTGCTTTCCATTCGGGGGGGAGGTGCAAAGCTATCGCCTCTTGTTGCTTCACTCATTTGGTGGCTGGAATCGGTCTAATCGCACTATATTCAGAAGTGGGGGTGTGGGGGTAACAGTGTGCAAAGAAAATATTAATAAAAGCATCAAGCTTATTCTGTTTTCCTTTTTTTTTTGGGTGGTAAATAAGGCTGAGCACCCCCCACCACCACCACTGTAATTTTCATATAGTCCCTTAGAGACAGCAGACCATTTACAGTAAGCCCGTCCTGTCGTGTGCACATCTTGCAGTCTGAATCGACTGCGAGCACTGCTCAGTTTGTTGTTTGCTCAACATGACTAACAGCCCCATTGATGTAATCTAATTGAATCAGCTCAATCAAGAATAGGCCTCTAATGAAATCTGTAGTCGTCACTCAACATAACAAAGATTCCGGCTATGATAGGATTTGTGCCTGGGCAAGTCGTACGACATGTCAAGGTTTATATGGCAAAGGCCAAATGAGATATGGAAAAAAATGAGGAAGGCATATCTGAGCATCTGATTTTATTTTATCCCTTTGTTTAAGGGGTTTGGGGTGGAGGGGGAGACAGGGTTGGTTGTTACTGGTTGGAAAAGAGAATGACTGGCTCCTCCGGTGACTGAAATATGAGAAGAACCAAATCTGTTTTCCATGTATGCACGCAGCTGCTGCCAAAGAGCAGCACTCGCCCCTCTCCCAGCACCACCTCTTTACTGTCCATGACCCCCGCACAGGCACACAAAAGTCTCATAACTCCAGAGACTGCCATCCCCGCTTAATGACTGTGTCTCCGCAATCATCTGGCCACTCCTGGACTTAACCATTTAGCGAAGGAGGGGCTGGCTCCGCTCTTGTTTTTAAACTTTTTTTCATGCCTTATCGCAACCAAATGGCATCAAGGAAAGCTACCGGTTCTGGCCTTATCAGCGAAATCAGAAACTGGAGGAATTTTCTACACTCTGGTCGCTGGAGAAAGCTGGAAAAAGAGGCTGTCAGAAATGTCATTCCTGAAATATCAGCCCCTCAAACCGCATTGCCTCGTCCTTCATTCCGCCCTCCACTTCTTCACTTGACATAATCACTGATCTAACAATGGCAGACAGGCAAAAGCCCAGGTATGGGGAAAAGTGGCATTAGGAAATCTTTTTATAGAGCAACTAGTGTCAAATAAGCAATTATTAAATGAGGACAGCTTATCACATTGGGACAGGCAGAACAGTCTGTACTTGGAGGAAGTTTGTAGCATCGAAAGTTGTGGAGTAAGTCAAAAAGTTAGCACGGGGAGTGATCAAAAAAAGAAAAAGAAAGCGGTCCCTCCTGTGGGAAGCAGCTATGAAAGGTGCTGGTAAAAACAGGAAACAAGGAGGGCCCAGAGCATCCGAGGAGGCTCATGTGACTTCTTCAATTATCGCTGCCTCTAATCTTCATTTATCTGCAATTCTAATGAGGTTTAAAAAGATATATAATAAAAAAAGTGTGTCTTTGAGTCTCCTTGGGTGCAGTACACCCTGTGTGTACAGTATGAATAAGTAAAGTGAGCTGTATTTGTTTAAGGTGGCGTTTCATGTTGTTGGACTGCACCTGTACTTTTGGGTAGTTTTATTACCTGTGATTGTACAAGTATGTTAGCATGCTGACCCCCAAAAATCAAAGGACTGCTGGAGGGGTGAAAAATCCATATGAGAGAATTCAGACTTCATTTTTTGCTTTCTCTTTTGAGGCTAAATGTGACTAATTATGAAGAAGAAGCCTGGAGGCTGTGAATATTCTCTCCCTCTCTAATTTTTTTTCTTTTACATTTCACAAACCTTTATTTTACTAAAATATTTGCACTCGAGAAACTAGAAAGCATTTTTTAATGAAGTGTTAAGCTGCAGTTTATGGTAATAATGTCAGTCAGTCTGCTCACCAGTGTTTCCTGGTATCTCTGCTCCCGGCCGATCCTGGTCAGGCAGACTGGGACTGGACTCGGGTATGGTGTTGTCTGGAACCTCCGGCACGGCGGGGTTTGCATTTGGAACTGTAGGAAACAAAACGCACACAGACACAAAAAAAAACTTAGCCTTGGCGAGCTGCATATGCTGAATTACAATGACTTGTTCTCTGCGACGCCACGGATTACTTTTATTATCTTTTGATATATCTTTTGTGTTGGGAGAAGGTTATCTTTGCGTGTGTTGAAAGTGTTTCACAGGCAAAGATGAAAGCACAAAAAGAGGAAGGACAACTTAGCGAGCGTCTGTGAAACACGCCAATATCCCTGTCCTGCTGTAAAAAACAAAAAAAAACGAGCTCACATCTACATCAGCAGCTCCTTCAGCAAACACTCAGACAGCCATTTCCAACACTGACACATTCATGAGAGCGTAGGAGACAGACACACACACACCGCCGTGCGCACACGCCAATGCACACACCTACAATATACTTACAATACACTTAGGCATGGCAGAATGAGGGTAAAGTAGTTATATATTAACTTTTTATTGTTTTACATTATTCATCATGTTAAAAGGCCATAATATGCCTTATTTATTGCTTTGGCTTTAACTCTGCCAGAAAGAGGCAGACTTCTGAGGAGAAGAGAAGAGAAGGACAGGAAAGAAAATGGGGGAGACAAGGAGAGGAAGGGATTGCATAAGCTTTGAGGTGAGGCGCAAAGGAAAGAGACAGTTTATCTCTCTGTCTGTTGTGATCTCAGCCAACACACTTTGAAGTCTTTGTGCAGTAAACACTGGTGGGTCCACAGCGTGGTTTTTACAAGGGCAGGGTCGGCAGACAGAAGACAGTTATAAGCTATTACCGTAGCCAGCCAGATGGATGCCACAGTACACTATCAGATGCTTCTTCTCTATCAGGCCTTATCTGCATCTGCCCAAAGGGCTGTTCAAGGGGCGTGTGTGCGAAATAGAGAGGAGGGCGTGTGAGGAGGCAATTTACATTCGAGTCCCCCATGGCAAGTTTCTGTGTGTGAGTGTGTGTGTGAGTGAAAAGAGCCTTTCAGTCTAGGAGTGTACTTCCTATTTCCACCCCAGCTTGGCCAAATCTCAAGTAGAGAATGATCAGCGTGGGGAGTGCAGGGGGAGGTGGTGGTTTTGGGGGGGGCGTCTGGCAGATATGATAGAAGAAAAAGGAAGACAAAGGAGGAAAGAAACATGACAGCGTTAATTCGTTTTCTTCTTCTTCTGTTTTTTTTGGAGCATAAACCGCACTGTTCCCCCATATTCTCCATGTCCACACCACCCCATCGCTCCTTACTGATTGCAGCGGTGGTGAACCTTAGGTGTGAGCTGTTGTGCGCTGTCAATAATTGATGAGGAAAGACAGGAGTGAGAAGTGGGAACATTCACGCATGGCAGAGGATATGAGAGGACACAGTGATCTGATTCACTCCATGAATATAGCCACAACACTGTGTCAACCACTGAGCATGTGCAGGGAGTGTTCTAATGTTCTGACCCATTTTTCGAGCGTGTACTGCTGACATTTCCCTTAGCTATGCAGACAGCAACTACCTCAGAACTGCCAACCCACCAGAAGGAGGAGGAAGGTGGGGGACGAGGAGGAGAAAGCGAGTGAGTGAGGGAGACAATGATGGAGCGATAGAAGGGAAAGACAGATTTTGCTGGGGAGAGAAGAAGAGAGGGAGAGAAAACATGAGGGGGAGATGCGATCGAGGCGGTGAGTCAACACATTTCTAATGAGCACATGAGTGACACGAGTGTAGCGGAGGGGATAAGAGCGTGCTGAACAGCAGCGTACGTATAAAAAATAGACTTCCTGCTTCCCCTCAAACGCCCCCCTCCAATCAGCTTCTCTTCTTTTTGAAGACAAAGGAAAGAATGCGAGGCATTTAAAAAACAATTAAATATCAATGTGTCAGAGACGGATGACTCGACGTGACTCTGCCCAGACGTGTTGTCACAGTGAAATGGAAATTCAATGCAAATGTAGCATTAGAAGAATGTGCACATTTCTCACAGTGGAGTGAGTCACCAGAATACAATCGTGGTGAAAGTGCAAAAGGAGTACAAGGGGACATATGGGAAGATCTTGGGGATCTGGCAAGAGGAGGAGCTGGCATTCGAGCTACAGATACGCAGGGAATGTGAAGCAAACAGTCAAACACGGCAGCATCTGGGGTCAGAAGCAAGCAGAGCCCAGGTTTTAGCATTTGCTAAAGCAAAGCCTTATGTGACTGCAGAAGATAAGAGTATAGGAGTGTAAATAAGGCCGGCTTTCTGTAATGATTAGTCCACTGAAGATTTTAAAGTTGAGTCATTTAAATGTCAAGATACTGCAGAAATTACATTTAACCATGGAGTAGATCAATCTCTGAGCCAAATGTATTCAATTTGTGTATTAATTTAAAAAGTGATTTCTTTAGTAATTTAATTCCAAGTCCATGAATTTATGTTAAAGCCTGTCGATATGGATAAAGTGGTGTGTTATTAGCTGAATATACTCCAAAAAGTATTCAGCGATAATAATTGTTCACTGGATTACAGTATAGATATATATATATATCAGGCCTTATTTACACACATATACATATATATATATATATATATATACATATATATATATATATATATATATATATATATATATATATATATATATATATACACATACACACACACACACACACACACACACACACACACACACACACGAGCTAACCGCTCTAACCCGTTGACGCCGCGTTAATGCAGTTATGGCGTTAACATCATTTTAATGAGATTAACGCTGACAGCACTAATATAGATATATAGATATAGATATGTATATATCTCTATCAGATAGATAGATGGATAGATAGAGATTTTATATTTGATTTATTTCACCACTTTCTAACATTTTTATACAAAAGTCTCACTGTTTTACAAATGGCAACATCTGGCTTTAGTGAAAAAAGAATAATAATGTGAAAAAGTACACAGCAGCAAAATCAAAGTTCCTGTCAACGCTCTAATTTCTCGAGGACCTTCTTCAAATAGTTACTGGGTTGGACGGGAACATTATACATCAAAAGTTCCGCCCGCAGAAATAGATTTAAAAGTAGTAGCAGCAGGGCCAACAGCATCTTTTCTATCAAGGTTTTTAGGGCACATTGATTGTGAGTGACAGCTCGCTATGGACCATTTTGGGAAATGAGCGCATGGGTCTGGCGAAGTTGAGGAACAGCCAGGAGGTACAGGAACACACTCCAGCTGAGACAAACTTTCCTCGAACTTTCCTCCAAAAGGACATTTCCTTTCAACTTTGATTAACGTTAAACGATGAAACTGTTTCCCCCCCAGTTAATAGCGTGGCGTAAAACCCCGCACTCATGCATCCGTGTTGTCATTCTGCGAGGGGATTGCAATCCCAGGCTATTGGATGCTCAAATTGACCTACATGGAAAGGCTGACTCCTTATGAGATGGCTGTGGGTATTTTTCACTGTATCTGCTGAATTTGTTCCCACTCAGACCTTGCTAGCATCAGCAGCTTGTTAGCTTCTATTCTCTCTCTCTCTTTCTCCGACTGCCAGGATACGCTGCTGTCATCTCACAAGCCAGAATTCAAATATCTGCACACAAATTTGCAGACACACACACACACACACACTGGAGATTTCTCAGCGAGACTGAGCGAGTTTATTTTTGACGGGATGTTGGGATCGAGCTTTTAAGCTGGAATCAGATCACTGTGGCAGGCAGATGTTCCTCTCAGATGGTGGTTAGTGTCTCTTTTGGTCAAAACAACCAAACTGAGGATTTGGGAAATGTTTACAAAGTAACACATCTGTGTACTGTAGTCTGTCAAACTCAGGATATGGATGTCCACATATCAAGTAAAACTGCGTATAAAAGTGAAATGTATGATGCAAACCAAATGTTGCGACCAAAGATATCCAAACAAAGTGAGCTTGTTTACTTCTAGCATTTTTAGATGACTTGCCCTGACCGTGCACTTACATACCAATTTCAAACACATTTTCGTTCTGTGATTACTGTATAAGAATCACAGTCGAGGAACATCAGAGGCCTTTTTTTACAATTTGGAACTGGAGTCATTCCTCATAGATGTTTCTCATTTGGTTGTTATTCCTCCGGGATCTCATTTTCCACACTGTGCAAAAACTGTTTGTGGATATTTAAGATGTATTCAAAACTAGCGTACGAGTGTAGAGATGAGCTAATGGATAAAATCAACCATTAGGGTATATGTAACTTTATATGGTAATGAAAATCTATATTGAGGTAGTGCTTTCTTTCTTTTTTTTGCTCTGTTCAACTGAAAATGATGACGGGAATTCAATGGGTGGCAAATCAGGTCAGTGACGCACAAATCCTGAAAATTCAATAGTGTAATCTATAAAGTAGTCCTGGTTATTGATTTACAATATTGCCTGTAACTATGTAATGCAACACAGATATCAAAGGGGTAATAACTGCAGTATTTCAGCCCGTCCTAGAGGCCAAAATGAATCAATAGCTACTGATTTTAAAGTGATGCCTAAAACTGGAATTTATTTTTTTGCAATAATTAAAAGTTTTCTTAAATTGTGTTTAAAAAATATATAATTTTGTAACAATTAACTGAAAGCTACAAACGACTTCACATGTGTAGCATCCATAACAGCTCATCAAATAACTGATGAAATATAAGAAAATATAACACTTCTTCTGATAAAAGCCACAAGATATGAAAGAAAGTAACAAGTATCAAACAATTATTTCCAAGGTCAAGATTAATTCAAAGTTTAACATGTTTGAATGAAATTTGAAAACGAATGCAATTAACTTTCAGCATAACTGTAAACAATTTGTACTTAATTAGTCTAAATATCTTTTTTTAACTATTTGGCAAGTTTTTTGTTTATTTTAGAAAATTGTTCATATTGATGATCTGACCGTGTCTTCTTTTACAAATATATTTTTTCCTAAACTACCACAAAAAACTGCTTTAACTATACTATTTTGATTTTTTCTTAAATATTTTAGAACAATAAACACAAAAAAATAATAACAGGCTAATATCAGATCATCTTTTCCTCATTATACACAGAAAAGTCCAAATCTAGTTTGTAAATGTTAATTTCATTCTATCTGTAGCAGCTCGTTTAGATGTCAACATTTTATTGAGTCCCATCATCGTCATGTCGCTCAACTCAATAAATTAGCTCCTGCCCTCAAAGAAGTCAAATAAAAAAAAATGACAATAATATTAACCTTGGTAGCCAATCTATTTTCTAACGTAACTTAACAGCTCCGCAGAGCAGGTCTGGTCGGAGGCCGGAGGCAGTCGTGTCACACTAGTAACGCACGCCGTTAAATGAAAATGTCACACCAAAGTGAAACATGGCTTTGAGGCAGAAGCGCTGTATTGTGTTCTACATGTGAGGTGAGCGCACATTTACCTTGCCCGACTTTCATGATGACTTTCATGGCTCGGCTCTTGCACACGCCTCCCTCCCGGTTCTCGAGGCCCTCGACTGTACCGTTGGAGGTTGCTGGAGGGTAAGAAGGAGAAAGTGGGGAAAAAAAAGAGAGGGAGAGAGAATGAGAAGAAGTGGGAGGACGTTGATGGAGGGTAAAGAAGAGAAACGTGGGGGGTTGGGGGGAAGAGAAGATGACACACCGGTTAATGAGCACGTCCATAACGCACAGAACTAATCAATATTTACGACAAGCACTGATTAGCTGTTCCAGTGATTAGCCGTTCTCATCCTCAATCAACCGCCGGCTTCTCTCAACGGTGTGTCTCATTAACACAATAAAGTGAAGTCAAATGAATGGAACAACATTAGAGTCTACTGAGGGAGGTGGGTGCTGAGGTGAAGAGAAGAAACATGGTCAAACCTGTGTGTGTGTGTGTGTGTGTGTGTGTGTGTGTGTGTGTGTGTGTGTGTGTGTGTGTGTGTGTGTGTGTGTGTGTGCGCGTTTCTACTTGTGCATAGTTTAGCAGTGAGGCATGCCAGCAAGACTTCCAGCTGCTTGCCAACTCCTCCAGCAGCTTACTCCCTCTGAGCCACATGTGTCACTACTTGCTGGTAGTGCATCGAGCTAAATGCCTCCCTCAGTGTGTGTGTGTGTGTCCATTTATATATTGGTGCGTGTCAGCCTCTCTGCATTTGTTTCAAAGCGCACGCTCGTTCCCTAAGTTGAGCGAGGAGCTCAGGGTTGAGGGCTGTTTATTCAATGTCACATTCACTTCAGACACCGCGATACAATTGGCCGTCTATTTTAGGGCCCATGATAATGACCTAGGGAGACAGAGTGTGACTCTGACCTTAACACTGGGCAGCTAAGCACACGGCTGTATGCGTGCTCGAGTGTGTGTGTGTGTGGGCATGCGCCTGTGTGGGTGCATATGATGGCAGCTCTAATTTTGGAATTCCCCAAATGATCTCCATCTCCGCTTAGTCTGCCGTTTCAACTCACTCCCTTCCTCTGAAATGCTTTTGTTTCTCTTCCTCGCATTATCCGTCTTGCTCTCTCTTTCTCTGCTTTTTTCCCCTCCGCTCACTTCATTTAGGTTTTTTTTTAGTCTTCTTTTTTTATCAGCACTATCTGGCTCTACCCCTCCCCTTCCCTCCCTCTTAACTCAATGACCATCTCCCTGGGTGATTGCCTCAGATGGCACCCTCATTATGATGAGATAGTCTTGGAGAGGCTGCTTATCTAATGATGACACAAAGAGAAGCAGACTTGGCAACAGGCAGGGGAGTTGGGTGGGTCCAAACAATGCACTACAAACACGGCTGGCACGGTGCATCAGTGTTTCTACACGCATTCCCCTGCTAGAAACTGATGTTCTATCGCTCTGTGTTGAAATTTGGCTCCGGAGCTACGTAAAAGCTCATCTAGCTGATTCATGTCCCGTCACTCCTAAGTGTTATTAATGTTGACATTTTGTGGCCCTGTGGGATTTCAGCTTTGTGCTTCGGCAAAATTGAAGAAAACCAAATAATGAATTGCACTAATATTATGCTACATTATCAGATCGCACTCAAGAGTCGGCGACAAATTTACAACGAGAACCACAACATTTTGTCAGCGTGGCCGGAGAACTCGATAATTTGCGAGAATGATTGTGATAACATCATGTCAGGGGCTCTTTGGCAAAATCCCCCTCGCTGTAGACTCAACACGACTGAGTGAACCGGACACCGAAATATATACGAGGGGGCCAGAGGAGCCCGGCGCTGCGCAGGACCAGGAAAAAAATAAAGAGAGCGAGAGAGACTTGAAATTTACGTGGGGCATTAATGTGAAAGAACACTCATGACTAAGTGAGTCTTATGATTTATGTAAAGTCTACGCAGGGACCGTGTCTCTTCTAAAGGGAACATTCAAAGACAGTGAGGTGAACAGGCCTGTTTCCAGTCTTGAAGGCGCACACCCGTCTCCCAGCCCCCAAATGGCCCAGACGCTGCCACAAGTGCTAACCTCATCCTGCCATTTTCCACCCAATTTCTTCTCTTCTTTCAATTTTTAAATTTCCAGGGCAAGGTTATACAAAAAAATGAGCTCTTTGAAGATCAAGCTCAAAGGCGCTTGAATAATCTGACTAACAGTGAGCTTCATGCTATGAATTTTATATCCTCTCCAGGAGAGCAAATCTACTCAGTGTTAACTTACTCCTGTCATCTAAATTAACTATTCCTTCAGGCTGGCTGAACGGGCCTGTGCAATACTGATGTGGCATAATGATAAGTTGCCCCTCTGGGGCCTCTGTTTAGCCAAACAACTGAGACTGAAAACAGAGCAGGATTTATAAAGAGATGATTGCTTTATATGTTGTTTGCATTCAGGCCATTTAAAAGTCAAATAATTCAGGCCTTTACTGTACCAGTGGAAATTCATAATCCGATTAAATGTGTCCAATTTTAACCACATTTCCTTATGTGAATCATTTTTAAGTATTATTCAAGATGGAAATCAACTAAAGAGACAACTGCTGAGCGCATTTAAAAACCTGCACTAAATCTCGAAACTCGCACACCGTTAAGAACCGTGCATTCCTGTGTTGCTCGATATCTGTGCATTCACATCTATCATGTCAAAGATCAGAGGAGGAAAAAAAAAACTGCCAGCCATGTTTCTCAGAACCCCTAACCTTACTCTGCAAATAAAGACATACTGCCAGCTTCCTCCTCTTTAAATCTAAAAGCCTTTCGCTCATTCTATCGCTTCTTCCTCTCACTCAATTTGTCCTCCCCTCTTTAACCCTCCCTCTCTTTCGTTTCATCCCTCGCATACTGACGTTAATCCAAATCTGGATTTCCAGATATTAAAAGGCCGACGATCGTGTCGCGTTTTGGAAAGAGGAAACTGGGGAATTGGGTCTTCCCGTGTGTCTCGGGCAGAGATAAAAACACATGGGGATAAAGGAACGACAGCATGAAGAACAAAGAAACTCCCAGTCTGCTGCTAATGATTTGGGGGAACAAACTGTTTCAGAGTGCAGCGGTTCAGAATACAGAAAGAGCTGGTCATTGCATGAAGGAATGTTGCTTTTTTTAATAAAGCCGTCGGCTCCAAAGAATGGCTTTTGTATGATTTAAGGCCCTCTTTGTGGGTGTGGATCACTGGCCACAGAGTGACTAGTAGGGGGAACAAAAGATCTACAGCTGCTGAAGTCATAAGAGAAACCAGGTGCCAAATGTTGATGTTGGGAAATATCGACAGCGCGAATGTATCGGCCAAGGAGAAGCCTTACGGGGGGAAAAATTTAAAAAAGAGCTGGCCTGGAAGAAAGGCTCCCGTTCCAACGCTACACACGTACCACTACTGCACACATTACCTAAAGCATAACCCATTAACATGCATATGTGAATGTAGGCGCTTGCAAATACACCAGTGCACACAGACTTCACAAGGACATTCAGGGTAAAGTGGAAGGGCTGCTCCCCGAGGTGCTCTGAAGAGAAGAGTGGGAGAAGTGTGAGAGGCGCACCACTGACTGGCCAAGACAACACGAGCTAAGGCTAGAGTGCGATGCGGTGGTCTATATTTATTCTCAGGTCTGCTAAATGAGGTCACTCAGGTGGTCCTGCTGAATATATTCCCCATCTCCATCATGAATCATCTGCTGCTTATTATTCCTGTCCAGCCCGGGGGGGGCCTTGCTTTCATACAGCGCAATGGGCTGTGTGTCCGCGAGTGTGCGTACAGTGCTGTGTGTGTCTATGCATGCAACATCTGCCCAAAGCACCAAACCAGGGGATGGATACAGCCCATGTGACAGACAGAGAGCAGGTTGTTTAATGAGAAAGTGGATGAGAGGTGACATTCATTGGCTACCTTTCACACACACCACCGACAACACCACCCACCCCCCCACTTCCATTCTCTACAGCATTCAGACTTCCACTTAGACGAGCTGAGCAGGCACTGGGTAGTCACAGTAACCACCAGTAATAATGTCTATATTTTCCCAAAAAAAAGCTAAATACATAAACAGGCACAACCACAATCTGATCATTTACACTTAGCATCAAGGAAAAACACCAGCACAAAGAGCTTTTTCATCCATCTGAGGCAAAAGCAGGGAGCTAACGCAGCTGTGGCAGGTATGAGTGTCCGCATCAAACAGAGCGTCACAGCAGAAATGGCTATTTCTCATACCTGCGACTTTCCTATCTCAGCTTTTGTTTACATTACCGAACCAGAATCAAAGTGGTGAGAAGGAAAAGAGGGCCTATTTGCACAAAATATTTCACTCCTGAATAAGCACAGAGAGGGTTAGATTAGGTTTATGCGCCTGATTCCAGAGATAACCCACCCCAGCAGATCTGGCATGCATGCAAGAATGCATGTGCACACACACACACACACACACACACACACACACACACACACACACACTTTTCCACAGACACAAACACAAAGTGAGGTTGGCAGACTGGAAATAATACTGGGGGATCTAGATGTTTGCACTTTGAACCTTTTCTAATCCTTAGTATTAGGGCATGGCTAAAGCCTGATTATGGTGGAATGAAATGGATCTAAATAGATGTCCCAACCCATCAGCCTTCCATTTCTTTGTCCTAGAAATAGAAATGGAAATAAGTAATCAACCTCCAACCTCTCACTGGCCGACTCTCCCACGTAGCCTCCTCCGCAGGTTTGGCACCAGCAAAGAAAATTCATTCAGACTTTTCATATCATCTCCGATGAATTAGGTGCTCTCTCAGCCTGGCCGAGGCTTTTTTTTTAATTCCCGTGTTTCTTTTCAGTAATAAAACCTGGCAGACAATATAAAATAGTCATATCTTCAACGCTAGTCCCGCGCATTTTTTATGCCATTTTGGAAATTCAATATTGAATTTAGGTTAGAATGAATGTGGTTTTGAGTAATGAGGGTGGACACAGATGATTTTCTCATCTTCACGTTCAACAGCTATTCTCCTTCTTCTTCCTCCTCTTTTTTTTTACAATTTACTCTTGCAAGCATCACCGTGCACCAGTTCTGGCATTACCACGTGCTGTCTGCTCTCAGGAGCCACTTTGCTGAGGGTACAGAGAGCAGGTAGCGGCAGCGTCAGAGACGAGGTTTAAGGCTGGTTAGCGGCCCAGTGCACACAACTGTTGCTCAGCTCACTGCTTCAATATACAGCCAGAGGGGGAGCTCCTCTCCTGTGCCCTGATTAGAATGCTCGCTCCCTCTCTCTCTCTCTCTCACACACACACACACACACACACAGAACCACACTTGAAATGGTTGCAAAAAATATATATACAGACATGTAAGAACTTGGGCCTACAGAAGTTAACAGAGATGACGCATACACTCACACACAGACATATTCACATAAGCACGCGCACGCACACATACGCACACACACGCACACACACACACACACTGGCTGCCTGTGTAGCCAGAAGATCAGGCGGGACTTAAGAGCTCCTCCGGCACCAAAATTACAGGGTACCTCTAAATCCTCCCAGCAGAGAGCACTATGGGATGGCGCAGGGTGGGGGAGGATACGGAGGAGGGGGTGGGTGGGGTGCTGCGGGGGTGTGAGAGAGGGAGGTGAAGTGGAGAGGTGTGTGTGCGTGCACATGTGCAGTGTTCAGGGAAGGGATGGAAAGAGGAGTGCGTGCAGGGGTGCGAGGAGGGGCGGGAGACGAAGCTGGAGATTCCGAGAGAGTGTGCGAGCTGGAGAAGGGTGAGATTTGATCTGTCTGAAGTGTGCGTGTGTAGGGGTTTGCAGGATGGGTGTGCGTGCATATGCCGGTGAGGGAATATGGAAGGAGGTGATGAAGTGAGGAGTTGAGAAGGAGGAGGAGGAGGCAGGCTCCGTTTGGAGAGAAGTGGGAGGTGATCTCTCTGTGAAGTAAAGGAAGCATATGTGTGCTGGACTGTGTGCATCTGAATATTCGTGTTCATTACTGTGTGTGTGTGTGTGTGTGTGTGTGTGTGTGTGTGTGTGTGTGTGTGTGAGAGAGAGTTTCGGCCAGCTTGCTTCTCTCTCACTCACACTCAACATTTCTCTTACACTCTCCCCTAAGTATTCAGTTGTGTGTGTTTTTTGGCTTGTGCAACTGGGTCCATTTGAGTAAACTGTGTGAGTGTGCGCATACATTTATGTACATTGGAGCTCACATTTGTAAAAATGTGTACAGATGTCACTGGGAAAATATATGACTCTTGCAACTTTTTTATTGAGTGTGTGTTTTATGTGTAGGTGTGTGGTCCTAGATTATCAAGCCAGAGGTTGGGCATTATGAACTTCCCAGCCAGCCCTACAGGGTTAGTGCTTCAAGACTACTTATGACAGCTTTTAACCTCTGCAGAGGACCTGTCAGCGGCTCCCAAAGTGTCTGTGTGTGTGTCTATCTGTGGAATGTGTGCGTCTCTACAAGACTCCACAGCCTGCAGTCACAGAGAGCTTCTGCATCATTTAGCTGTGGGTGTCTGCGTGTCACCTCTACACTGGATCCGGTGGGGCAGAGTTTTTACACCGCTGCACTTTCCACTCTTCATTTCCCAGCTCAGCATGCTACAAAGCCCCTGTGCTCCCACACAGCACCAAACTTCCCCTCGTATCCGCGCACACACACTTGCACGAAGATAGAGGACAACACTGTCCTGTGCGCGATCACAAAGAGTCTGCACGCACACACATACACACCGCACACCTACACACAAACAAACAAAAAGTAGGCACGCGGCGCGGGGCCGTCTGTCGGATCAGTAGGAGATAAAGGATGCAGAATAACAGGAGGACCTTGGGGAGCAGAGCAAGTCATCTGTCTCAAACACGAACAGACTGAGCGCGCTCCAACATGACATGATGTAGACAGACTCGTCTTAGAGCACATCGCATCCTGAACCTTCCTCTCTCTCTCTCGCACCCCACCCAGCACGAGCGCACGCAGACACATCCACGGCGCACAAATTTGCAAACACACAGGGAAAACAAACGCGGCCTGTTCAAAATGTGCAAGCATGCTTCCGAGCCCGAGCCCACACAATCTGACAGGTGCACACCGAGGGAGTGCAGAATTCTGAATGCAATCGATTGTCACAATAAAACTGTGCAACCCGAAGGAAGGCGAGGCTTAAAGCTCCTAATACTATAAGCTGTTGCATACACTATTAAAAGTTATGAGAAGCAACGACGGCGCCAACAGCATTCAATATAAATTTAATAAACCACGCCGACAGCTAAAGTTAAAGCCTACCCACAACTCCCAATACTCCCAATATGGGGCATTTTTTAGATATTGGCTATCTCAACTTTTACCAGTTATTTTAGCTATAATATATTCTGTTGTGTGGAGAAGTTGCCAGTAGCCCACACAACCCTCCCTAATGACAGAGTAGCTAATTGGCAGTAATGGCTCTTTTCACCGATATCATCGAGCTGCAGCCACAGAAAACCTCAGCAGTTTAACACTAATCATTTGCAGAGAAACAACTGGGGGGAAAAAAGCCTGAAGTAGTGGCCTGGAGTAACTCTCTTTGCCTTAGATGACCAGCATCTATAAATGTGTAATTACAAAGGCTTAACCATTTGAAAAAACAGACAGTTGTGACTGTTATTTTTCTTTGTTTGCTGTTGTTCCTCGTCAATAAGGTATGTTTTTTCCTAGGTACAGCCTTAGTGGGCGCACACACATACACATTGTTCACCTGTTAGTTTAGCGTATTCAAGGGTGCTACACGAGCCATGGGTGACACATACACACCTACACAAACACACCGTTGCCTCTGAACTCCCCCAGCAGACAGCGCATCATTTGACTAATAGCAGCTGAAATGTTGCGTGTTCAGAGAAATAAGTAGAGAGGAAACTAGGTCAGTGAGAGAGAGGGGAAAAAAACTGGCATTTCACCTTCCTATTGGTCCGAGCTAAAGGTTAGCAGGGATGCTGCACATGCTGGGACACACACGCGTGCACACACACGAGCTCTCTAAAGCTAAAGGTTAATATGGTTCACATAGGAGTTGCTGAGTTAGTGTTTATCTCGGTCTTAACCATTATGTCTGTGTGCACATGGCTTGATTGCACGCCTGTGTGTGCAGCTAACAATGAGCACGAGTTTCATCCCTGTTAAAGACAGAAGCCAGTTCTGTATTTGCTTTCCTGTTAATCCCGCCAGGGACTCGGTTTGCTTTCTATCGCTGTCATCTTCCAAATGTCCATTAATCCACATTAACAATCCGTCAACATGACTTCTAACCGCGTATTTCAGTTCATATCTTCATCCGACTGATAACAGCCTCACTAACTTCTAATCTGTTCTAATTTGTTATGAGGAACCTTTTTTTTCCCAGCATGAATGATCATTTCAGGTTGAAATAATAATAAAATCTAAAAAAAACAAAAAACAACCTCCCTTCAACATTGTTGCAATTTCATTTGGTCATGTTCACTCTGGGAAGTTATGCACAAAGAAATGGAGCATAATATTCAATTTTCATTCTCTATTAACTGTCATTTTATACAGGGGGAGAGCTGGGGAGATGCCAAGAGAGATGGCAGGCAAAATAGACAAGTATCTGTTGAGAATATTAAGAGTAACTGCCCTGAAATGAGCGCCTCACATGAAATGTGTCAAAAACCGTAAAGGCGGCGATAAATCAGAAAGTAAAATTCAATACACGGGATGAATAACATATACCAACAGGGGATCTTCAGAGGAGAAGAAGTGGTTTGACGTGTGAATTATGTCCACTACTAAGCCACGCATTCAGACTTTTATTTATTTTATGTTGCGTATTAAGTATTAATGTTATGACCGTTAGCCCGTTTTGAGGAATTAAACTAGCAAATGAACATTTGGCTTTGTGAGGCATTTAATTAAAGCCCGGTTTTGGGACAGATACCATTATCCGTAAGAAAAAAACAACTTGGCTTAATGTTTCCTTTAAAAAAGTCAGAAAAACGTCATTTCTGCATTAATGGAAAAGAACGGCTGTTTCTTATCCCACACTGTGACCATAATGAGGGAACCACTGGTCTGAAGATATTCAGCTTTTCTCAAGTTTTGTCCTTACTGTTGACACGAGAGCTGATTACTTCACAGGCTGCGAAGGACAAGGTCTAACTGCGGTTTTATATGCCATAACTGTGAGGGACACCTTTTCCCTATGCCTCAAGTAGAAGAAAACTCTTTCCATAGCACGCTGCTGCCTTCTCTGCACAAATGTTAAATGCATGAGGAGCACATTTTATTTGAATGCACTAAAAACTGTTTTCCTCCAAAGCAAATGCATTAACAATGCTCTTGCTGAACGCTGAATCCATAAATTGTTTTTGCAAAGCAAAACTGCAGCAATCTGGCCTCATTCTTATTGTACTGTCAGGGTTGGGGGGGTGTACAACACTGATTATCCTATTATTTCTCTCATGAAAATGCCTTTGTATTTAGCTTAGCCTACTATAAATCCCAGTAGTTATGTCCTTAAAAAACATCCCGCAGCATCCACATTAGTGGGTGGTAGTGCTATTGTGAGGCTGCACATGTGTAATCAGGAGGCAGATGTACAAATAAGGTCCCCCAGTAAGCTCGATCCTCAGCAGGATGCTCATTGAAGTTTTTTTTTTTTCCCTCCGTCTTGCTTCATTTGCACTGCTAATCACACGAGGTGAACCGTGGTTCACCCGCTAAATCCCGACAGATGATAAACCTGATTCTCTCTGTCTTTTCTCCGGCCTCTGTGGTCGTCTACAAAGGCCGATATGGGACTCTGGACTCCAGAAAGGAGTCGCCCTCCTCGATCCACCTCTGAGGGCGCACGAGCCACAAATCAGCCCACGCTGCCTGATAAAAGAACCGTTGGGATGGATCGGAATGTGGTGGGAGATAGCAGTGTCATGTCAAAGGCCGCGAGGGTCCAAAAAAACTTAGACTAGCTCTAGGAGCTGTCTTTGAGGGACCTTGCCCCGAGAGAAAGCAGAGGTGAAGCAATGGAACACGTCGACGAACTCGATGTTCACTCATGCTGACGTGTACAAAATGTTTGTAATGCATTTACATTTTTAAGTGTGCGAGGCTCTCATGTGTCTGTGTGGCTCTCTTATACCGTATCCATTCATCCTCCCCCGAGAGAGGAGCTTCATTTTCGCTGACCTTTTCAATACGGCCTCCAGAGGAGAGTTATGACAGCTGAGCGAGCCCGGTGTTTCTCGGCACAATAACACACATCAAAGATGGAGAAACCAACAAACAAACAAACAATAATTCCTACTGCAGGCGCAGCGTTTCCCCTCTCAAACAGGCGATGCAAAACAAACCAAATGAGGCAATCTAAGTGAGAAGGAACCGTACCGGTGGAGGGGGAGGATGCAGAGTCCAGGCACTGACCCAGGTGAGAAAACTGCCTTCAGGCTAATGATGCTGCTTGTATAATAATCAGGTGTGAGCAACATCAAAAGGGAAAGATTCAGCTAAATGTGGATTAATTGTTACAAGATGTCAGAAAGCAGCTTCCATCAAAAAGCTTAACGACAAAAACAACCGCCCCAAAAAAGAGATCCTGCAATAATCAGCGATTGGAGCTTTTTCTCGCTCAGTAACTAATTGATGATGTGTTGCAGCGATGGAGAGATTATAATGTAAAGGCAGTGAGATAGAGGGCAGAGAGAGAGATGTCAGTGAAAGAGACAGAGGGTGTACTTGTGATGGAGGACAGAGTCGACGTCGGTCCATCTGTTGTCCACAAAAACAAAATCTGCAAAAAGCAGAACAAAGACAGACAGAGAGAGAGGACAGTGCACAGGTGTGTGGGCGTGCACGTGTCCCTGCGATCATACACGTGTGTGCGTGTGCCTGTGTGTGTGAATTTTTGCACATTAACGTGTGAGCCTGTGTGCCTGGGCCCCGGGGGAATCTCCTGTACCTGCTAACATGGAGGCGACTGAGCAAAGCTGACTGCAGCTAACATGCAGTCTAAAACGCAAACGGCTGAACCTGAGAGACACGTGGTGGCACATGGGTGTATATATATATATATATGTATATATGTATATATATATATATTTTTTTTTAGATATATAGCAATATTAAAATGGGTGTGGGGTGTATAATGGAGCTGATGTGAAAAGTGCCAGGGCTCCAAGCAAGGCTCCAAAACCGCAGTGAGGCTTCTCGAGCATTGAGGCCAGGCTTGCAACACAAGAAGCAGGGAAAGAAACACACTTTTTCCTCCCTTTCCCCCTGTTAACCACCCAAAAACCCCCCAATCAGAAAAGCACAGCAGACCACAGAGAAAATGCTGCTGATTACATCCTAATATGCACAAAGGCAAGCAGTTGACACGCGTATACAAACATGCACAAACACACACACTGATTACATCCTCTCTTTCTCTTCTCTCCTCATCCTTGGTATCGCTTACACGGTAAAGACGGCGCTGATCGAGGACCAGTGTTTTTTGGCACAGGCCAGCAAAAGAGCTCAGGAGCTTAACCTCTAGTCCGATGAGCGGAGAGAGACTGAGGCTCAGGATCCACCCCCCACCGCCCCACCGCCTTGGTGCCCCCAAGCACAAATAAACAGCTACAACACAGACACACACACAAAAAAATGTCTAGCTTACTCGAAACAATTTCCTGAAGAATCTGTCACTGTGCAAGAGGGATGGGAGAGGGTGGAGGGGGGTGGAGGGGTGATCTAAGGAGGAGAAAAAATAGGTGGAACAGCAAAGGCGGACGGAGAGGTAGATTAAGTTGCACAGAAGGGGGTTGGGGGGGAGGAAAAGACGAACAGAAAAGAGACGGAGAGAAATTGGACCCATGGGTTTGGGGGGGAAAAAAAACATGTACGAAATCATCGAGTCGCTGCGAGAGGCGGCGCGAGCCTGAACTCAAAACGCAACACATATTCATTTAAAGACACGTTTCTTTTCGGCATCCATCCATCCAAACAACCAACCGTCGTGGCACCCGTGCACAAGCTCCCGACAGCGTGCACGCTTTTCACCCGTGGGACAGCTGACTGAGAATATCTCGTGCTGAGCTACAGCACAATGCATACAGCAGCTTCTATTAGCCAAGCAAATCTGTGGAGAGGGAGAGAGATGGAGGACGGATGTGTGCGAGCAGATTGTGTTTTTGTGCAAGCATCTATTTGCATGCTAGTGTGAGCTTATGAGTATATATATATTTGAATTTGCTTATGTGGCTTTGTGCTTATTTATGCCTGTGTGTTGGGCGTGCATGCACGCACACACACACAAACGCACACGCCTCTTGTGTGTTTGTCTGCTCCTGTTACTGTGTTTGTGTGCCTGTGGTCGTGCTGGAATGGAACACGGACATTTTGCCGCTGAGCTGAATTCACAGAAACGGGTTTGGTCCTGGCCTGCAGAGCAGTATTTAGACTCTGTATTTATGCGTTGGACAACCACAGCAATCTCTATCACCGCCTTGTGATTCATGTTTGTTTGCTTTGCTCTGTGTTGATTCGATTCCATCAAGAAGTTGCCCCCCTCCCCTTCTATCTCATTCCCCTAAAACTCTTCCCACAGAAATGTTCACGCCATACCCGGTCAGAGTTTCATCAGCCACCCCTCATCGGAGCTGACCAAGCACGCAGTGGGTTTCCATAGCGAGGATGCGACATTAAAACTAACAGCCTCTATAATTATACATCCATATTTCTCCGATGAGTTTGTGTAAACAAGTCCGGGCTCCAGCTCGGGGGAGGCGGACTTCTTGGCAGGCCCTGGCTGAGGGTGCCACTGAATGGCTGTCGGAAAACAAAGCCATTTCAGAGTGTGCCTTGGAAAAGACAAACCGCTGTTCTAGGGATGGTGGAGAGGCAGAGCGAGCTCCATCTGACAGACACAGAGCTGTGATTTGAGCTCAGTTATTGGCCAAAGAAGAAAGACACTGAGAATATGTGTTGTTGGCAACGCAGAGGGCAAACAACCTCAGACAATCTCTGATGGAAAAGAAAATATGCATTTCCAGAGTGTTTCAGATTACGGGCCTTCATTGTTTTATCCCGTGTTTCTGCATACGTGTTTTTTTAAAAAGCGATACGCCATTGTCCAGTATAATTTGCCTTATGGACATTGACGCTTGTCTTTCCGTGTCCTACATTTACTTTTCCTAATCATCGCGGACTCCAAACATGCAGTTACCCAGCAGTCTTAATATGCCTCCCCTTCTTTTTGCCTGAAGCTATTTTAGGGGTTGTAAAAACCACAGAGGTAGTTTCAGCATAGACGATGAAATTAAAAAAAACCCAGGAAGCCACGTTTGACAACTGAAAATCGCTCCTGGAGAAATAGTAATTCGACAAATGAGTTTGTGCTAGATGAGAGGGTTGGAAAAAAACTAAAACAAAAAAAAAAATCAACAGTGTTGTTGCTTCTGAGTCAGCTCTGCGGTCTCTCGTGGCCTCTGTGCTGAGAGGAGATCTAAGATAGCGGTTAACAAAAACGACTTGAACAGACTTCCCACAGCACCTGCAAATGCACACACACACACACACACACACACATAAAACTTTGAAACGTGAGAGCAGAGGACGGATGGTTTAACGGGTGGAAACGAGGAATGACATCGCAGGAAAGAGCAGAGCGCAAGGCCTCGCATCCGTGCAGGATAAAAATATTCTAATAAGATAAGCGCGGAGCACAGCCGAGGAGGGATGAGTGTCTGCGTTTGGGGGATGCACGGAGAGGACTAATTGAGATGAATACATGAATATATCAGCTTCATCTAGCAGCAACGGGTTCAGTCGTAACCAACGGTTACCATTCACTTGTACAGCCACATGAGCAGCCCCCCCCCAAACCCCCTCCACTTACCAAAAAAGCCCCCCTACAACCCTTCAATACCCCCCCCCTCCCGACTCTAAACAAACTCCTCTGTAATAAACGAAAGGCAATAACCAGCGACAATCATGCTGTGCCTGCTAACCCTCTCTGAATGAAATATCCAAAGGAGAGCTAGCAGAGGCAGCCCGGATAGATTTGCAAAGCAAGCAGAAAGTCATATATTACACTGGCACTCTAATAAACACTGGGCTATGTTCACTCACGGGGGGAGGGTGGTGGTGGTGGGGGTTAAATCTCCTTAGTCCAGGCCATGATGCTTCACCGGTGATAACCTGACCTGTTAGCGGGGTTTACTTTTGAAAATGGAATCCTTTAAAGCTTACTGATTAGCTGCTCTAACCTGTAATCAGTAACATCGATGACAGTTATTTAGTCAATCAACAACTATTACTCTCTACGATCAATACTCAATAACTTAAAACACACACTGAACTTAATCATATAGGATTAAATTTAAAGGTTACTCGAGACATCTTTTGTTTTTTGCTTCTTTTACAAATGCTATTTATAACTTTTGAATCAAAAGTTAAGACTGCTTCTTTAATATCACTTTTAGAGTCTTTTATGCTTTTAAACTGTAACATTTTACAAAACAGGACAGACAGAAATGTTTGCCAACAGTACAAATTATTATTTCAGTGGCTGTCAGAGATTTGGGGGGTTTTTTCTTCAATGTCCACAATCTGATAAATATGCAATGAAACAATACAGCCTTTGTTCTCTACTTATAATAAGTATGTAGGAGAGGCCATAATTGATGCAAAAGGAAAATCCTACACGGAGCCTCTTGCTTGTAATTAAAATATTTCAGTGTGATTTTTACAGAGGGAGGCTACCAGATGTTAACAGTTATCATTTCTTAACAAAAAAATTCATTTAATTGCCAGTTAAGAAATGTGCGAGTTATTTGCATCTCTATAATCTGACAATCAAAATGCCTTTGTGTAGTTCAAATGCTCCGCTGACAACTGCAGCTGCCTTGTTTCTGAGTGCCTGTGATTTGATTATGGTAATTTTATGTTAACTCTAAAAGATGACATTTAACACTTTTTTTCTAATCAGATTACTGTTATTGCGCTACATCATAATCGAGCTATACGCCTCGCTAGTGTTGATGTATATTTATTCGGCTGCGTACGTGCCTTTGCATTTGTATGCGTGCTTCCAGCTTCCCGAAGTCGTGAACCTTGCATTTGTGCATGCAAGGTATGATAGAGAGTTTATGTCCTTGCAAAATGTGGGGCAAGGGAGGATCTTGTGATCTTCTGCAGACGAGCCCGGGGTTTCAACCTCAACCTCCAACACCTCCAAGGCCAAAAATAAATAAATAAATTCTTATATATGCGAATGTTATCCAGGGGGAAGATGACTGCTATAGGTGGTGGTTGGATGGAGGGGTATTATGTGAAGCTGAAGCAAAAAAATAAATAATAGAGATACTTATATAGAGGAGAGTCCACATCAAAAAGCATACTATCAGGCGTGAGCACCACAGAAAAAAAAAATCATCTCAGTGTGTCAAATGCAGTTTGTCAGATGTATTCTCGGGCAGTGATTTTCAAATACTGGATAAGCACCCATCTTTAAGTGTTTCGGGAGATAAATACGGCTCTTTCGTGACTGACTTATGCTCAGACGACAACAACAGTCTCTTTCTGTTTCCAGAACAAACAATCAGAAGGCGTTCCGACAGATTTATGTGGAAAGTCAAAGAAATAAAAACAGCTTCACTGTTTGCTGTGAGCAGACATAATGTTTTGGGGCTTTTTGGTTGCTGCCCCCCACCCCCCTTCCTGCCTACTTTCTCTCTTTCAGTGGGGCATATCTTGTGGAGGTGAGACAATGTGTGCTCCACTGCGGCAGCATTCTGGTGGGGAAGTCTGTGCGTGTCAGGGTCCATGATGGTACACTGTGATGGAGAGTGACAGCTGTCGGGAGGCATCAGGCTTACCCTGCCCCGCTACACGGGAAACCGAGGGGAGAGGAGAAGTGCACCACGATAGGTTGCCTCCGTCTCCTGCCTCGTGGCCTTTTTTCCCTTATATCGAGCAGAGCTTTACCGGCCCGGCTAACCACTGCAAACGTCTAACCAAGCAGTCACGCTACATTATCTCAATGAAGAGCGAATGGGAGAGAAAATGAAGGGACTTTTTTTTTGGCTCCTGCTAGGTGACATATAAAGAGTGCCTGTGTATATATTTGTACAGGCGTGTATGCTTGTCCTCCCTCTCTCTCTTACCGCTCTGTTGCTCATTTTCCCCATTATATTTCCTTTTCCTTTAAAAGCCTCCTGTCTAAAATCACCTCTCTCCTGCCTCTAACCCCTAAACGCGCCGCAGTCATTTTGCTCACAAACAGCTCGTTCGAAATCCACGTGTTTAGACAACGCAATGAAATATAACCAGTTTGTCCGCTTTTACACCTGGATGGGGGGTGGGAATGTGTATGTTCATATGTGTGTGTGTGTGTAC